>NW_025941472.1:269306-271893 GCF_000764305.2 Hyalella azteca
GACTGTACGGTGAGCACAGCGACTGTACGGTGAGCACAGCGACTGTACGGTGAGCACAGCGACTGTACGGTGAGCACAGCGACTGTACGGTGAGCGCAGCGACTGTACGGTAAGCGCAGCGACTGTACGGTGAGCGCAGCGACTGTACGGTGAGCACAGCGACTGTGCGGTGAGCGCAGCGACTGTACGGTGATATTCACATAGAACAGTTACGTGTAGTTACGAAACCATACGAACACTAGAATGTTCTGGTATATTAAATATGTATGGAGAAACCTGCAAGCTTTTCATTGAACTAGACCATACATTTAGCCTTTACAATGTACCTTATATGACCAGCATTGGTTTTAGTTATTGATTAAAATTGAAATGTATGCGGATTTTAACTGTTATGATGTACAATTGAGCGTGATGGTATCCCTCAGCTCGGGACTTCTGCTCAGGCGCCAACAAGCACGAGGCCTTCGCTCCTCAGCGCCACGGCGCCCTGGCTAACTGGTGAGCCTGTGTTGTGTAGAATACAGCTGTGTTGTGTTGTGTGTAGCATACAGCTGTGTTGTGTGTCTTGTGTAGCATACAGCTGTGTTGTGTTGTGTAGCATACAGCTGTGTTGTGTGCCACGTGTAGAATACAGCTGTGCTGTGTTGTCTTGTGTAGCATACAGCTGTGTTGTTTGCCTTGTGTAGAATACAGCTGTGCTGTGTGTCTTGTGTAGAATACAGCTGTGCTGTGTGCCTTGTGTAGAATACAGCTGTGTTGTGTGCCTTGTGTAAAATACAGCTGCTGTGTTGTCTTGTGTAGCATACAGCTGTGTTGTGTTGTGTAGCATACAGCTGTGTTGTTTGCCTTGTGTAGAATACAGCTGTGCTGTGTTGTTTTGTGTAGAATACAGCTGTGTTGTGTGTCTTGTATAGGATACAGCTGTGTTGTGTGCGCAGTCGTGCATGCAATTCCATGGGTACAGCTGTTGTTGTAGCGTTGTAAAGCCTATAGCCTCAAAATCTCGATCTTCCATTATTAACAGACAATTGTAAAAATTTTTGTTTGTAAAATCAGTTTCAATCAATTGTAAATTGATAAGTTTATTGTAAATTGTAATTGTAAATTGATAAGTTTGTCAATCAATTGTAATCAACTATAAAATCAGTTTCTATGTTAAATTACTTCTTGTTTGCGTCAACTCAGTGAAGCAAGATTGAAATTTAGGGCCGTAATTTGGTAGTTACCTGAAAATTTAGGGCTTTTTTTAATCTCAGGGGAGAAAAAGCTCATGAAATTTGACTTCCTTTCAAAATGAAATTTGACTTCATGAAATGTCGTCATTTCATTTTTAATCTAATTTGATGCTATCACTGAATTTTTAAATTGTACAGAAAACATGTAGGTAACTTGTACAAAAATCATGTAATTTGTATAAAACACATGTAACGCGTGCAGGTACGTAGACGGTAACCGCTACATGTGGGACGTGGCGGACGCGGTGGACCAGGCGAGGGAGGAGGTCTTCATCACGGACTGGTGGCTCAGTCCTGACATATACTTGAAGCGTCCGGACCTTACTGCCATACACTGGAAGTGAGTCATATATGAGTCATCTCACTATATGAGTCATCTCACTATATGAGTCATCTCACTATATGAGTCATCTCACTATATGAGTCATCTCACTATATGAGTCATCACACTCTATGAGTCATCACACTCTATGAGTCATCACACTCTATGAGTCATCACACTCTATGAGTCATCGCACCCTGACTATGAGTCACCACACCCTGATTATGAGTTAATCCTCTACCGCCGTATGTTACTCTTCCAGAACATAACTTTCAACTTAAATTATACGTAAACTATTGAGTGTAGCAACCTGAGGACGTTTGTACGCAACAGAGAACATTTTAAAGTTGTCGTACGTGGCGGCAAATTATACGTAAACTATTGAGTGTCTGTCTCTTATACACATCTAGATGTGTATAAGAGACAGGTTGTGTGTCTTGTATAGGATACAGCTGTGTTGTGTGCGCAGTCGTGCATGCAATTCCATGGGTACAGCTGTTGTTGTAGCGTTGTAAAGCCTATAGCCTCAAAATCTCGATCTTCCATTATTAACAGACAATTGTAAAAATTTTTGTTTGTAAAATCAGTTTCAATCAATTGTAAATTGATAAGTTTATTGTAAATTGTAATTGTAAATTGATAAGTTTGTCAATCAATTGTAATCAACTATAAAATCAGTTTCTATGTTAAATTACTTCTTGTTTGCGTCAACTCAGTGAAGCAAGATTGAAATTTAGGGCCGTAATTTGGTAGTTACCTGAAAATTTAGGGCTTTTTTTAATCTCAGGGGAGAAAAAGCTCATGAAATTTGACTTCCTTTCAAAATGAAATTTGACTTCATGAAATGTCGTCATTTCATTTTTAATCTAATTTGATGCTATCACTGAATTTTTAAATTGTACAGAAAACATGTAGGTAACTTGTACAAAAATCATGTAATTTGTATAAAACACATGTAACGCGTGCAGGTACGTAGACGGTAACCGCTACATGTGGGACGTGGCGGACGCGGTGGACCAGGCGAGGGAGG
>NW_025941472.1:272315-311330 GCF_000764305.2 Hyalella azteca
GTGTAGTGTTGACAAGATGCATCCTACCTTGACAAGATGCATCCCAACATCAAGGTGTGTAGTGTTGACAAGATGCATCCCACCTTGACAAGATGCATCCCAACATCAAGGTGTGTAGTGTTGACAAGATGCATCCCACCTTGACAAGATGCATCCCAACATCAAGGTGTGTAGTGTTGACAAGATGCATCCCAACATCAAGGTGTGTAGTCTTGTGCTTGATTTGATGTGCATCCTAACATCAAGTTGCGTTCAATTGCTGCTTGATGTTTAACATCAACGCGTTTTCAGCACTTGCTCTTTACATGTTACACATTTCAATTGCTAATTCTTAAGACTTTGACGATTCATTATTTGGTGTATTGGTTTGGTTCATTGCATCAAGTAAATGCATGGTTTTGTATCACTACATTATAGATTTCTCAGCATTTAACCATTCGCATCATATTACGATGCATTCTCTCGCATCATATTACGATGCAGAATGAATTAAAAATTTTGTTAAAATAAATTAAAAATTTTGTTTTTATTTGGTGATTGAATTAACATGGATGCAGTTGTACTGAAAGTTAAGCGCTGTTAGTGCGCAGGGGCTGGTCATATCACATGACAGTTCAGGTTGTAGTCACCACCATAACGTGACTGGTGCGTTGGTGCGCAGTGCCGGCCATATCACATGACAGTTCAGGTTGTAGTCACCACCATAACGTGACTGGTGCGTTGGTGCGCAGNGCTACGGCCGCTGGGACGACTACCGACACCGTCTGGTACGTGGTACATGGTAGCTGGTACATCGACCTTTGCTACGGCCGCTGGGACGACTACCGACACCGTCTGGTACGTGGTACATGGTACGTGGTACCTGGTACTGGTACATCGACCTGTGCTACGGCCGCTGGGACGACTACCGACACCGTCTGGTACGTGGTACATGGTAGCTGGTACATCGACCTTTGCTACGGCCGCTGGGACGACTACCGACACCGTCTGGTACGTGGTACATGGTACGTGGTACCTGGTACTGGTACATCGACCTGTGCTACGGCCGCTGGGACGACTACCGACACCGTCTGGTACGTGGTACATGGTAGCTGGTACATCGACCTTTGCTACGGCCGCTGGGACGACTACCGACACCGTCTGGTACGTGGTACATGGTACGTGGTACCTGGTACTGGTACATCGACCTGTGCTACGGCCGCTGGGACGACTACCGACACCGTCTGGTACGTGGTACATGGTAGCTGGTACATCGACCTGTGCTACGGCCGCTGGGACGACTACCGGCACCGTCTGGTACGTGGTACATGGTACTGGTACATTGACCTGTGCTACGGCCGCTGGGACGACTACCGGCACCGTCTGGTACGTGGTACCTGGTACTGGTACCTGGTACTTGGTGGGTGGTACCTGTACGTGGTGGGTGGTGCTGGTACATGGGGAGTGGTATTGGTTCATGGTAGGGGGTACTGGTACTGCCGTGTAACGTTTGGAATAATCGTTTTTGCCCTTAAGTTGTGGCCTGAATCATATCTGATTTTGATGCGCTCAACCTCGAGACCGTAGCTCAGAAATTTGAGTTAAACTGGAAATTTATTCAATTTATTGCATTGAACACATTTTTAAAGCAAACTGTATTGACGAACAAACATTTAACCCTGACTGTGATTAAGTTTGACGTGCGCAGGTGGACTTGGGTCACGCCGGCATGCAGAAGCATGAGACGAGCTTGAGTCCTGAGCCACAAGACCACCGCAGCAGCCATTCCAGCATAGCGTGCCTCGTCATGGGCACGCAAGTCATGGTCAATACCGTCAATAGTGTCGACTCGTCAACTCCTAACTCAGACAAATTACCAAGTGACAAGAGCCCCAACACCGACGCGCTAAAAGACGATGTCAGTAACGCAGCCAGCGGTACTGGAGCTACAGGTCGTAGCTTGTCAAGGACCTCTGACTCGTCTCGAGGAGGCCCAATGAATACTTCTTCGTGTACAACAAATAGTGTACGTCGTGAAGAGCACGACAGGCAATTTGGTTCCCGACGCTCCGGAGGTGAAGACCTTGAAGCCGACCACGACAATAAAGTCTCACGAGTTAAGAGCAGCGTAAAGTCAACTAAGCGCCCTCAGATCCATGAAGTCGTACGAGAAGTGATGAAGAAACGTCTTCACGCCAGCAAAGATTTCGGAATGCGAAGCCATAACGATGATACATCATCGCGCGGATCTTCTTGTGGAGAAGCAACCTCAGAAGACGAACTTGACGAAGGTGGAAGTCGTCAAACCTCGTACAGCGACGCCACAGAAAAGAAAACTAAACCATTACACGGCAAGCCTCGCGCTGTGTCTGACCCTGTGAAGAAACACCGAAGTCTCCTTTATAGAATAGCCCACAGCGAGCACAGAAAGAAAGACATCTCCTTCAGGCGCCAGAAAAGTTTGGAGTCTTTGGACGGCGAAGGACGACGCGGCAATGCAAAGAGGAAGAGCGGCGTCAAAAGCGATGGTGATGACCTATCGGCTGCGGATGATGAAGGCCGCTCGAACGACCAAGATCGACATCACGAAGAAGACCGTTCCAAACCAGAAGGCAGCTCAAGCCGGATGCAAGCCGTGCGCACCAGAGGACGTGAGCTGGTGGGGGAGATGAAGTACAGAGGCACTGAGATGAAAAACTGGACACGTCGTAACGTGCGACTACACCGAGCTGACAGCATCAACTCTGAAGCTGACCTCGAGCTAGACGAAATAGCGACGCGCAAGACGGCCGGCCGGTGGCGTGCTAGAGTGAAGGCGGCCCGAGCTGGACGTAACAAGGTGTCGGATTCGGAGACCGGCCCTGCCCTTACTCCAACACACATTGATCATGCGCCCACACTTTACGACTCGCCTTCCATACATCTTTGGGTAGGCAAAGACTACGTTAACTGGATCACAAAGGACCTGAATAACCCGGACGAGCCTTTTACGGACAGTGTGGAGCGGCACAAGACCCCTCGGATGCCGTGGCACGACATCGGTCTTTACGTGGAAGGTCCCGCAGCCCGGGACGTAGCCCGGCATTTTGTGCAACGCTGGAACGCTGTTAAAACTGAAAAAGTCAAGAACAATCCAAAATATCCATACCTGCTGCCTCGGACTTACGATGCCACTTCTTTCCGCCAAACTCTATCGCTGAACAAGCAACGCGTGCGGTGTCAGGTGGTGAGAAGCGTTGGCGAGTGGAGCGGAGGGCAACACGAGACGGAACGCAGCATCTACAACGCCTACATGGACGCCATCAGAGAGTCTCTGCACTACATCTACATCGAGAACCAGTTCTTCATCAGCAACAGCGGTGGTGGGGGCGGCAGGGGCGACGTTCAGAACCAGATAGCGGCGGCTCTCGTGAACCGCATCGAGCGAGCCCACCGCAGTCGCTCCGCCTTCAGAGTCTACGTGATCATGCCGCTGCTGCCCGCCTTCGAGGGGCAGATTGGCACCCCCTCTGGCACTGCCATGCAGTTCATCCTCCACTACACATACTCCTCCATCTGCAGGTAGTGTGCTACCTTCTTATCCATCTGCGCATATCCTGCCACGATTCAATTGCTCGTGATTGTTTGCTGTTAGAAATAGAAATAATATAATCTTATGTAAAAGAAATTGTTCATTACTATGGTCAAAGACGCGTGTAGTATCCCGTTCTATTACCCAAGACAACTACTAACTTTGTTGTGGTCGGTAGAGGAGACCAGAGTCTCGTGGGGCAGCTGGAGCGGCGCGGCATCAAGGACTGGCGTCACTACCTGAGCTTCTGTTCGCTGCGCACGCACGACGTCCTCGACGGACGCCTCGTGTCCGAGCTCATCTACATCCACTCGAAGCTTCTCATCGTCGACGACCGCCTCGTGGTCGCCGGCTCTGCCAACATCAACGACCGCAGCTTCCTGGGCGACCGCGACTCAGAGGTCGCCCTCGTCATCGAGGTGGGTCAGTCGGCGCCCTCGTCATGGAGGTGGGTCAGTCGTCGCCCTCGTCATCGAGGTGGGTCAGTCGTCGCCCTCGTCATCGAGGTGGGTCAGTCGTCGTCCTCGTCATAGAGGTGGGTCAGTCGTCGTTCTCGTCATCGAGGTGGGTCAGTCGTCGCCCTGGTCATCGAGGTGGGTCAGTCGGCGCCCTCGTCATCGAGGTGGGTCAGTCGTCGCCCTCGTCATCGAGGTGGGTCAATCGGCGCCCTCGTCATCGAGGTGGGTCAGTCGTCGCCCTCGGTATATGGTGTGTTGCCGGGAGACTAACAGCTCCCTTGTTGCCAGATATACGTTCAGTGTTGCCAGGCGACTAACAGCTCTTTTGTTGCCAGGTGACTATCAGTTCTCTTGTTGCCAGACATACAGTGTTGCCAGGTGACTAAAAGTTCGTTTGTTGCCAGGTGAATAAAATTCTATTGCTACCAGTAGCTTAACAGTTGCCTTAGTGTCATTTGACTCACAGTTTTTCTTGTTGGCAGGACGAAGAATTTGACGAGGGTCGCATGAACGGCGCGTGTTACCAGCGTGGCAAGTTCGCCGGGGGCCTGCGCCGCTATCTCTTCAGTGAACACTTGGGCCTCCTGAACAACAATACCACCTCAACAACGTCATTCTTCTCTGACACTCTTCACCATTCCGAGGATAAGGAGAGTTCGTCCAAGAAGCACCGGGCTTTTGAATCAAGCAACAACCATCACAACAGCAATGGTGGTGGCTGCAACAACGTCGATCGTTGCCCGTCTCCAGATGAAAGAAATAAAGAACTATCGGTTGATGACATCGAAGATCCTGTCATTGAGAAATTCTTCTCGGGCGTCTGGCAAGCGACAGCCCGAAAAAACACGGCCGTCTACGACAAGGTGTGTTTTTCATGCCCATTTAAACATTTTCTGGTGCTATTTTAGATAATTTATTTATAAATTGTGATAATTTTATTTCTCACTGAAGATAATCGTTACAAGAACTAAAATTGCCTGATATAAGCACAGTAACAGACGTAGCAACACGTGTCCTAGTCGTGAGGCACACCTAGCAACACGTGTCCTAGTCGTGAGGTGCACCTAGCAACACGTGTCCTAGTCGTGAGGTACACCTAGCAACACGTGTCCTAGTCGTGAGGTACACCTAGCAACACGTGTCCTATTCGCGAGGTGCACCTAGCAACACGTACTCAAAGTGACGTACTACGTGTTATCTCTGTCCCCTCCTTCACCCACAACTCAATGGTGTCCCGCTGCAGGTGTTCTCCTGCTACCCGTGCGACGGCGCCCGCAGTTTCCAGGACGTCGAGCGTCTCCGGGCGGCGGTGCCTCTGGCGGCCACCAACCAAGCCGCGGCCACGGCAGCTCTCGCTGCGCTACAGGTTCGTATCACGCGGGCATATTTGTGTATCATGCAGATTAAGGGTTGAAAATAATTTTTTTCAGTATGTAGATTACGTGATTTCTGAAATTGAGAAGAAACCGACTGAGTTGTCCGTTTTAGTTGCATCGATTTTGTGTGCTAAATTCTGGAGCTGCCAAGGATTTTGAACCGAAGGCGTTGCTGATATACGAAACGTTTCCACTGCAAGTATGGGAAATGTTTTTTTTCTTTCCTATGAAATTATTCTGTGTTATTCGATGTTTGCAGTTGATTTGAAATTTAATTTTTAAAGATTTCACACGGTGGATTAATGGATAGCAGATCACGTGACCACGTCGCAATCATTCCCGTTGTACTCAAAAATGAGAATCTAATTAATTATGTGGAGATAATGAGATATTAATTAGCGCATTTTCTCATTTATGGAAAAAAAGGCGCTATTGTGCTCGTCATGTCCGCCCGTCCGTCTGTCTGTGACTTCAGGTTTTCGTTGATTTTGAGAAAATGCGCTCCCTGTCACTCACCGCAGTGAGTACTGAGTTATATTTTTATTATCACCTTTGCGTTGCTGACGCTCATGTTACGCTAGGGTCACCTGGTCGAGTTCCCTCTTCGCTTCCTGGAGGCCGAGGCGCTGAAGCCTGGCCTGGGCACCAAAGAGGCCCTCCTGCCCAACGAGACGTGGACCTGAGCCCATGTGCGTCTATGCATCGTCAGTATTTCGTGCGCCGTCCCTTCACGCGGCGCGTCGTTAATTCGCGTGTGGCGCCATCTCTCCACGTGCCACATGATTTTTCCACGTCCCTTGTCATCTCCTAATCTCATCCCTTTTATCCCCATAATCCTCTATCCGTTTATACGATGTTCTTTTGTATATTAATCAGCAGTAAAAATTTGGCAGCAGTAAAATCGCAATTGGAAATGCTATGTCAGTAAATCAACGCTCGTCCAACTACCTACTTTTAGTGACGACTCTCATGTTTGTGGTTGTCCGACGTTCTTAAGGTCTGCCTGGGGCATGCCAGTTTATAATTATTTTCAGCACAATGAGAATAATTATGGAGTTTAGGTTACAAACCTTGATTGCCATGAAAAGGACCGAGGAGACCGAAGACACTTGTCCCAACTACTTAACCTTGAGTCTCACCTGCAAGGGTGACATGTCTATTAATGTCTTTTTATGTATCGTCGAGCAAGTAAGGTGATCTTAAATGAGCTGTGACATATTTCCAGTAATTTTGTAGTCCTTACTGTACTGGGTTGAACATAAGTGGGCGAGTTAATTTAGTTGCATCAGCTGTTAGTTAGAAGTCTGGCTAGAATATTAGAACATTATTGACGTGCGAGTGAGCTGCTCAAATTTGGCATGTCTTAACGAGGTGATAACAACCGTGATAAGTAGCCTTATGTACGTAGTTTTTCGTACTGCTGGTGATACTAATTGTAGATATGATTTTATTCCCTGACATTTCCTGCCTCTTTTTAAGAATTTCAAGATTTGTTTTTGGAGATGAAATTTAGCGCTTGCATTTTTTAGCGCATTCTCTCATTTATGGAAAAAATGCACTATTGTGCTCGCCATGTCCGTCTGTCTGTCCGTCCGTGACCTCAAGTTTTCGTCGACGAGAAAATGCGCTCTCTGTCACTCACTGCAGTGAGTACTGAGTTATATTTTTTCTTTATTTGCGCAAAACGGAAGGAAATGTTCCTATACTGAGGCTCATTTCTTTTGTCGCGATGAAACTTCCTCTCATTGCGGCCACATGGTGGATTAGATCTTGAGTAGTATATGCTTCTCTTTCTTCGAATTGAGACGTCGCGCGTAAGTTCGGTTGATGCATTTTTCTTGACTTTATCTGATTAAGGGGCTTGAACTGCGACTGCACTGAAGACCAATTGATCCAAATGTTTTTATTCCTGTGTGTGTCGGGTAATAAATCGGGGAGTTCAGAACTAATGTCGAAGGAATGCACCGATTCGACACTTCAGCGAACTCGCGTGCGAGCTCGAACTTCATTTTCAACTCTGGCACTCATAACTCCTTCAATTATGAACGTATTTTATTCAAATTTGAAATATAAGTAGATAATATCAGTACGCTGCGGAGAGTATTTTTTTTCAAATTTTTTCATCGATAATTTTTTTTAATACGGAAAACCTAACTTAATTTTCAACTCTGGCACGCATAACTCCTTCAATTATGAACGGATTTTATTCAAATTNGTCTACTACCGATAGCCCAATGGGAGAGAACTCTCCACATTCAAAGATAAATCTCGAGCTGTCTCTTATACACATCTAGATGTGTATAAGAGACAGGTACTAGCCTAAATGTATGTCGCACTATTTCAGAATAGCATCAGCCCGCACCAACCTTAAAATCTTTTGCCAGCAAGCGGATCTAGCTGTAATTTTAAGAGGCAATTTAAGAGGCCAAGTTAAGGGAAATAATGAAAGTAGAAGAAAGAGAGGGCAGACTCCAAAATTAACAAGTAAGTTAAGTTAAGAAAGCATCAAGCTTTCCCAATAGGTTAGGAACAAGTATTAAATTTATTAGAGTAAAAGCCGAAGCTCAAAGTTAAAGGTGGTCGAGCCACAAGAAAAGGCCAAGCCCAAATTTAGCACTGGAGTCTGCCCTTTCCTAACCAAAGAAAGCGCGAACATGCATTAGTAACGTAAATAAATAAAACGAAAAACAAAGAGTGATCACTCAAAATAATAATTAGCATTTAAGAAGGAATGGCTTTATACACTCCTAACGGAGCAACATTAATGTGATGTTTACACCACGAAGTCTTACAGCCAACTCTTACTATTTACAAATTCACACCCAACAAAAGGTATGAAGAACAAGAACAAATTTATATCCTAAGGAATGTGGAAATTTCTAACACACTCCGGGCGGCAAGAAAGTGCAATTTTAATTGCACAGCTTTAATTTTCTACGACAGTCAACAGCAGCCGCTCTCTTAGGGCGCTCGTTAGAGACGGTAGGTGTGCGAGCTGGACATGGTCCAGTCCCAGACGCCGAAGGTACGACATCCGCGGAGAGTTCCAGCGGATAAAGAAGGTTGATGGAAAAGACGTCGACCGATCGGTCAGGTTTCATGACTTTTACGCAGCGGGTCTTCTGATCACGACCAGTCAACAGCTCCACAACTCGTCCCATCGACCAAAAAGGACGACTTTTACCAGGAGCAGAAATTAAGACAACGTCTCCAACTTTGATGGTATCGCTCCACGAGGCTTCGAAGCGGTCACGATCAGCCTCCCTTAGAGACAGGATGTACTCGCTGTACCACTGCTCTTTGAAGGCATCGAACAGCTCTTCTCTGCCTTCGAGTGAAGCCACCAAGACTCTACGGTCGCTTCCCAGAGACGCATCTCCAGGTGGCAATACCAGACTCCGTCCGGTCTCCAGTTTAAGGAATGAATTGGGGGTGAGAGCATGGAACCCAACGTCTTCACTGTCTACGTAGGTTAGGGGCCTGGAGTTTACCGAGTTGGTGACATCACTCAACAGCGTCAATACTTGAAAATACTCCAGCTTTCGCCTCCCAACCGTCTTGTAGAAGCAGCTTTTGACGACTCTAATGAGACGCTCCCACGCGGTACCAACCCAAGCTGAATAAAGAGGAATTTTTATGTGTTTTATACAATGTTTACACAGGAATTGGTTAAATTCATTATCTATGGATGATCCACCCAGCAAATCGCCAGCCTGCAAGAAAGTGCTTGCGTTATCTGAGTACAAATTGTTGGGGATACAGTGCAAATTAGTGAAGCGAACAAATGCCATCAGAAAATCAGCAGTGGACATGCTGGGCAGCAGCTCTAAATGGATAGCTCTAACTTTCAGGCAGGTGAAAATAAGAATGTACATTTTGACAATAGTATCGCCATATTTGACATAAATGTGACCTGTGTAGTCAACACCAGTATGCTGAAATGGCTTGGCAAAGTTTACTCTATCGGCAACAAAGTCTGTTACTTTCGGATATTTGAATGACAAACTGTTTAGTTTCTTACATAAGATACACTTTGAAATGATGCTCTTGACAGTGGCTCTTCCCTTGGGAATCCAGCACCCTGCATTACGTATAGCGTTAAGAGTTGAACTGACACCCAAGTGCTTGATTCTTTCGTGGTAATCTCTTACTATCAAGAGCGTGAGGAAGCTTTCGCGTGGCAAAAGAATGGGATTTTTGACATCGTAACTCAAAGAGATACATCTATCAAGTCTGCCTCTTGATCGAACAATATTGTCAGAGTGAATGAACAGATTTAAATTTTTAACAAGCAGCGGCGGCTCCTTCTGTGGAGAATGCAGAAATGTTAAAACATCAGAGAAATGGTTTTCTTGTTCAAATTTTGAGCCAGTACTGACGCGCTTGGATACGAGCGTCAACAGCATCACACGGAAGTTTACGTAATTTACGCACAAAAGTTAGCACAAGGGCAGTTACTGATACAAGTTTGTTGAATGATGAGAAGCGATTCAAAGGAAATAATGGTTCTTTACAATTAGCTTTTCCAAGGTTAGTCAAAATTTTACTTTGAGAAGACAAACACCCAAGCTCAGCGTCAGGCCAAAGCAAAGGTTTCGAGTTAAGGAAAGAAGGACCGAATTTCCAAAAATTCAAGTTGCTGGTCCATTCCTTCAGAGTTAATCCCCCAGTGAGGAGATCACTAGGGTTCATGCCAGTGGGCACATACTTAAATTTACACTCAAATCCTCTTTCAGATTTCAAGCTTTGAAGTGCAGACAACACGTCATTTACTCTATTTCTAGCGAACAGATTTTTAGTTTTAACTTTACCGGAAGTGACCCATGAAAGAACAATTTGTGCGTCTACACCAATAGTGATATTTTTAATTTTGAGATCAGAAAAGGCAGTAAGCAAAGTATCAAGACAGTTAAGACAAAGTAACACGGCCATCAATTCAAGTGTAGGTAAAGACTTGCTCTTAGAAGGTGCATTCTTAACTTTAGCAAAAGCCAGCTTTGCACGAGGCTCGGTTTCACTTTCAGAAACAACGTAGGCATTGAAGCCATAAAATTGTTTGGAAGCATCGGTGAACAACACCAGTGAAACCTCTTCACCTTTTCGCGCCAGCTTGCGATCAAATTGCACCTCAGGAAGAGTCTGCAAGTCATGCTTTAGTTGAAGCCAATCCGAGATTATCTCCTCGGAAAGAGGCTCGTCCCAGCCAACCTTGCTCTCCCAAATGCGCTTCATCAGAAGCTTACCTCTCACAGTGACAGGAGAACATAGGCCCAAGGGATCGAAAATTTTAGATATCTCCGACAAGATGATTCTCTTTGAGAATTGAGGGTTTTCGCTAAAGGCAGCACCAACCACAGCGATAGCGTCACTCTTTGGGAAATAGTTGTACCCGAGCAACTTCTCAGCAGTAGCCTGGTGGTCAGCCCCGACACCATCACGCCGGAATACCTCAGAAAGCTCAGGGTTATTCGAGGCCCAAGACCTCAAGTGGAAACCACCCTCAGCCATGCGAGAGAGCGACTCCTTGTACAGGTTAATCAACTTACTTAGGTCATTGCCGGTTAGAAACAAGTTGTCGACATAAAAGTTAGAGTCAAGAATTGAGGAGACCTCGTCCTGCGGGTACCGTTTTACATGATGCTTTATTACATAGTTAAGAACGAATGGTGACGAAATGAATCCAAAAACAAGAGAAGAATATCTGTAAGCTTTAAGTTTACCGGATTCGTCAACCCAAAAGATTGAAAACCGATTTCGATCAAGTTCCTGTTTAAGTTTGATCATCAGGAATGCTTTACGGATGTCACTCATAACGAGATAATCATCCAACCGAACCTTCAACAAAAGATCGGCAAGTTTTGTAAGGAGATTCACTCCTGGATAAGCAGACTCGTTGAGAGAAGGAGTCGAGTCAACTTTCAGACTGCAATTGAGAACTGGCCTTACTTTTGTAGTCACCTGCTCCCCGGTACGAATGACCGCTCTATGAGGGATCCACACATGCTGTGAAGGATCAACAGCATCAAGGTCAATCTCCTCAAGAATACCCTCCTGCAGCTGCTGGAGGAAAACTTCATTATATGCCTGGAACATACCTGAAGAATGCAACTTCTTGAGTACTCTATCTAAAACAGCCTTCGCTAAACTAAAGTTCGACCTAACTGCACTAACCTTGTCTTCAATCCAGGGCAAATCTACGAAATATTCGCCATTGCGATTTTCAATTGAAGATTCAAATTTAGCAATCTGCTGGGCATCGTAATCTGAATAAACCCTCCGCAGCGTACTGATATTATCTACTTATATTTCAAATTTGAAGAAAATCCGTCCATTATTGACGGAGTTATGCGTGCCAGAGTTGAAAATTAAGTTAGGTTTTCCATTCGAGCTCGCAGGCGAGTTCGCACGCGAGTTCGCTGAAGTGTCGGACCGGTAAGGAATGCTTTGCTGCTCCTAATTCTTTATATCATTCCAAGTCAACGAGCCCGTCAAACATGATCACTTGCACCATTTGATTTTGTTCCATGCTTTTAAACTGCGTTGAATTTTCCGCTCATATTCGGAGTGGGTTATTTATTTCATTTCTCAATAATCCTCGTATGGAGGAAATTATTCCAAATTATTCCCTCAAGAAAACCGAAACATTCCTTGGTTGCGTTCCTATTAATGTTAAATTTCGTCAGCCGTATCTTTTTATACTATTTCATAGTTTTTTCCAAGTTTCAATACTATAAAATCTTATGAATATCATATTTTTCTGTCAACTCTCTCTCTCTACGGCTTTAATGTACGAAACCACGAATAAAAGTGAAAAAATTGTATGTTTATTAAGAGTGTCTAATTTGTTCAAAGTTTTACATGTACCTGTTAACATCAATTATATTTGCAAACATTGAGCTTATTTTATAAGATAGTCTTCCTGTTGTCTATGCGTTTTAGCTTACACTTACGTGAACTGTTATGTTAAAAGCATGTGAGGCTGTACACATGCAGCGTATTCACTTTAGTAAAGACTCGTTTTCTACGCAGCGTTACCGATTTATAAACATTTTACTGTCGAGTATAAGGTTGCTTGTAATTTGTTCCTTGGTAGTTTGCCCAAAATTCCAGAAGGTAATAATACTTATGTATTCGCGGTTTGTTATGTATTTTTTTTAAATGCCTGAAATAACAATAGTTTAGTTTACTGATAGGGATGTGTATCAACGTACGAGTTATTAGGATAGGTTGGCATTTACCTTTATGACCCAGGTGGTTACATGACTTAATTATTCAATATATATTGATGAGTGTAGGATGGTGTAAAAGTTTGTAGTTTATTAAATCTTTTTATATTTCTGCACGAGTCTCGTAAAACCTCCTCTACATTAAATTTATTTTTTCTTATTACATGACAAACGCCAAACTCAGAGAGCATCACGTTGCTAAAATTGACATTGTAATTAACGTTTTCTCTATCAGAACAGCGGTGCAGTTGATTCCATATAGAATGAATGATATACCTCTCAGAAACTAAACAAAAATAAAATACAGCACACGTTTAAGCCGCGCAAGGCTTTAGAAACACGTAATACTATCTTGATGGAAGATCACTGACAGCTGACTTCATAACAACTTACAAAGAAATTATTCTCAATTTGATGAAGAAAACTATCTCAATAACAAAACCCGGTTCTAAAACTACTGCTACTTACCAATATGTAAAAAGTAAGATTTGTAGCTGCACTTTGCGTGGGGATTCCTTTAGCCACAGTAGCTGAACTAGACCTTCGGCCTCGTATAGAGGCCGAACTAGACCTTCGGACTAGTATAGTGGTGAGTATCCCCGCCTGTCACGCGGGAGACCGGGGTTCGATTCCCCGCCGGGGAGCCATAATTATGTTTTGCCAGCAAGCGGATCTAGCTGTAATTTTAAGAGGCCAAGTTAAGGGAAATAATGAAAGTAGAAGAACGAGAGGGCAGACTCCAAAATTAACAAGTAAGTTAAGTTAAGAAAGCATCAAGCTTTCCCAATAGGTTAGGAATAAGTATTAAATTTTTTAGAGTAAAAGCCGAAGCTCAAAGTTAAAGGTGGTCGAGCCACAAGAAAAGGCCAAGCCCAAATTTAGCACTGGAGTCTGCCCTTTCCTAACCAAAGAAAGCGCGAACATGCATTAGTAACGTAAATAAATAAAACGAAAAAACAAAGAGTGATCACTCAAAATAATAATTAGCATTTAAGAAGGAATGGCTTTATACACTCCTAACGGAGCAACATTAATGTGATGTTTACACCACGAAGTCTTACAGCCAACTCTTACTATTTACAAATTCACACCCAACAAAAGGTATGAAGAACAAGAACAAATTTATATCCTAAGGAATGTGGAAATTTCTAACACATCATCATAATAATAATAAACGCGTAATTTTGTCAGTCACTCTCCTCACTAAGCATGAGCGCTCCGGCTGCTCGCTGTCGTTTGGGTAACGACTTGGACTTGTAAGTTTTATCCTCACAATCACTCTCCCCTAGAGATAAATCGTTTTCTTTGCTCTCTTCGTAAAATATATTTTTGTGATTGATACTTAGGCGACTCGATCGACGTACATGCGTAACAGAAACCAACGCCATTCCACCTTCACTTTCACCACAAGCAGCCACTTTCTCGTTTCTTTTGGTCGACAGTCCTCTGGTCTTGGATAAATTTCTGACAGATGATGAAAGCGATTTACAATTACGCTTCTTTATTTTTCCACTTTTTACGGAGAGGGGCATTTCCTTCATGGCGCGATGGTTGCTTTCATCGCCTGAGATGGAAGTTAGAACCATACGGGATGAAACTCCCTTCCCCTTCATTGACTTGGGCCGAGATAATCTTTGATCAACTTCCTGGTCAAGCTCACTGACCACATTCTCATCTGAATCCGAATCATCGCTGAGGTTGGCCATTGTTCCTAATTTAGGAGGAATTCCATGCTAAAATCTTGCGTAGTTTTGCCTTCTTGTCTTCCTCAGTCTCTTTGGCCTCTTCGTCACTGTCGATAAGAAGGTCTTCTTTTTTGGGTTCAATAGCAGCCAGTGTTTCGTCCTCGGCAGTCTTGGTCGTTCGAACCATCCCTCGACTGCTGAGCGAGGCTTTGAAACTCAGCTTGGCCATGACGACGGTGTCGCTATTCATGTCGATTCCAAGATGCACTTTCTGTTCAGCTTTTGGCTGCTTCGTCTCAATGTTATTCTTTTTTATCTTCTGAATTTTCAGAGTCTTTTCACGTGATTTTGGTTTCAACTTTTTGCTTGAAGATGGTCCATCTTCATCTGAAACCTGGCCATACTTCTCCCACACGTGGTTCCTTATGAGCATACCTTGAATGAGACGCTTCCAGTTGTCGTATATGCGGCGTAGACGCTTTATTTCCTCACGTTTCTCCTTTAGTTCCATCTCCTGAAAAGAGCTCAAATTCATTAAAATGTCCATCATTATTGTATCTTTTTAGCGCATTGCTCATTTATGGAAGAAAGGCACTATTGTGCTCGTCCGTCTATCCGTCTGTCTGCCCATGACGCATGGACGGGTGGATGAGAAAATGCGCTCTCTGTCACTCACTGCAGTGAGTACTGATCTAATTTTTTAGATATATTACAAAGCCTGCTTCAGTTTCGACAATGAACTTGGTACAGGAGAAAGGTAAACTAAATGGTTGACTATTGTAGATTGAGTAACAACAACAGATAATGAAAGAACAGCTAAAGATTATCACTATCAGGGCAGCTCAGGCATCAATGGGCTGTAAAGATCAACAAATTACCTCTCTCCAGGTATCCAGAAGTAGGTCTTTGAACTCTTCGCACACGACGTAACCATCGAAGAGAGGGTGGCTTCCTCCTCTGTGGTTTTCGAAGCCAACCATTGCTGGCGCGCAGTCAATTTTTAGCTTACGCGCAACACGGTTCAGGTCTTCGTCTATGGCACATGTATAATAAATTTATTAAAATACGCACATAAGGTAAGTTTTAACGAAAAAAATAACATTTCATTCAATAGCATCAAGGCATGACTTGATCTCATCAAATCAGTTGGGAAGGTAAAACCCATGACAAAAGAAACTTCAATACAGCTATTAGAATTTCTAGCAGGAGGACACAAAATCGTAAAAACGTCGTTTTGGAGCCTGGTTAACTGCAAAGAGTAATTAAGTGACTGATTCTTTAACTAAATATTTAGATAAGAATCCATTGTTAACAGTCAATAGCGCACAGCGAGCGTCGAGATGCACGGTGCCAACAGGCAACATCGTCTCCTTGAAGAGCTCAACGTTGCCGTATTCGTTGCGCGGCACCCGCCCATCCTTGGCCACGGGTGGCTGGTAGTCCTCCACTTGCCATAGGCCAAATATCTCCAGAGGCAAGTCTTTGATCATTTGCCAGAGAGCCTTACAAAACAGTCACAAATAATTAACAAGGAGAAAAAACACACTTTCTAAAAGCAAGAGCAATCGCAGAAAAAAACATTAACTATGAAATAATTAGATTCGTCAACAATTGCACTTGCAGCGGGCTAATTGCTATCAAACTCATGTCAAAGTGAACCGACACGTTATTCTTGAATTGAGCAAATTAACAGTGAGTAGCTGTATTTAAAGTTTTCCAAATTCAATTTTTGACGTTAAACAATCTATTGTCGAACTCTGAAAAAGAAACGACAAGAATCAGGGTAGCCAAATTAACACTCGTCTAACTTTCACCGAAATGTGAATGGCAATAGCGGGTATGCGATTTAATTACTTCAGTAAGAACTTACTCGGTCAAACTTGAGCGTCTTGACGATTTTGTAAGGCTCTTCGTCAACTTTAACCGTCTTGCCCGCCTTCTTCCACGTGTTGCGAGTGTGGAGCGTGTAAACACGATTGCGCGGGTACACAGCCTCGCCTCTAACGTAGCCCACGGGGTCGGGGTTCGGGGGATAGAATGCTTCAAACTTCAGCAGGTGTCGCTGGAGGGCAAACATTGGATGGTTCTTGTACCTGCGAGTGGAAATAAAAGACTTGTCAAGCTAAAATGAATAATAGGACTCTAGAAAGAACTACAAGCTGCTGCCACGGCTATAAACTAAAAAAAAACAGCGTTGGAACACATCCATGGGACAACATTTCTTCTCGCTTCAAGTCACCGACACGTGGAACAGCCTCCCTGATAGCATCGTTGACGCTCCGAGTATGAACGCCTTCAAAAACAGACTTGACGAAGCTATGCAGGAGCATATGTTCAGTCTTAAAATGCCTAGCAAATTATGGACCAGGCAATAAGTCCAGACGAAGCTATGCAGGAGCATATGTTCAGTCTTAAAATGCCTAGCAAATTACGGACCAGGCAATAAGTCCAGCAGCTATCTCAGTCAATCGTCAGTTAGGGAAAGTTCGGGTTCCAAAGGCCGGGTCCCTTGTGAATCAAGTCACGAAAAATTCAAGAATCGGCAACAGGCCATGGGTCTATTTTTTCAGCGCCGACACTTCTATTCTATTCTACTCAATCTTTTAGAGCACTAAAAATCACGCAGAAAAAAAAACGAAATCGAACATGTGAATTTAAAAGCAACTGTCGAAATATAGGAAGGGCGCAAATAATTGGAAATTGGAGAGAATTACGGAACGTGTAAAAGCATAAAATGTTTTACTGCAGGTTGAGGTATTTCCATTCAACTCGGGAATAAGCAAGCGCGATCACGTATTTCCTTTCAAATATGTAGTAACATATTAGTAACGTGCTTCCAAGCTGTTCTCTCTCTTTCCACTTGAAGTTCCAATCAAACCTTTTGGCTTGCATCGGAGGCAAGTGAGTATAGAATATTTAGAAAAGGAAACGCCGGCATACTTATTTATAGCAATATATACCATCAGACAGCTATACCGCAAACGCATTAAGTAAACTAATGCTCACACATGAAGTCATATACAGTAAGATAAATTAATCACAAACAGAACTAGAACAATACTAACTCGGCTATAGTCTTGGGAAGCTGCTATTAGATCAGGTATTGTGAACACAACAGACAAGGAACAAGCGTGGGAGATGAATAACTCGGCTATAGTCTTGGGAAGCTGCTATTAGATCAGGTATTGTGAACATAACAGACAAGGAACAAGCGTGGGGTATGACTCACTCAGCTATAGTCTTGGGAAGGGGCTGTTGCCTGAGGGTCTCTTCAAGCTGCTTGTCCTCTGCCTTCTCACGGGCTGTGAAGATTGGTGCGTAGGGAGCAAGCACTTGCTGCCACCAGACGGTGTCGCACCGTAGCTAAAAACATATCAAAATTGTAGTTTTTAGTACCTAACTTATTTAGTACAATGGAAAAAGCACTCTTTCATTCTGTTAAATGCTTAAAATATCACTTTTTCCACAAACGTATACTTAGAATTAAGGATCTCCAATAAATTTCAACTCTTACTTAGAAAATTCTTATCTGGTAACCTTCCTAACCTATATATACATTTTTAAAACCCATAGAATATCATAGTGCATTTTAGAAACGGATGTACAGACAGACGACCATTTCTTTCACCTCAAAAGTAACCTATATATACATTTAAAACCCACAGAAGTTCATAGCGCATTTTAGAAACAGAAACACAGGCAAACGACCATTCCTTTCACCTTATTTTCAAATGAAAGCCACTTGGCGACGTAGCGCTTGGTGACGTCTTTGGCACTCTGGTCTGCATTGAACGCCGTCAGGTAGGCTACCGGCGCAAGCGCCAGCTTCTGGCCAAAGAGATATCAGAACATATATAAAAAATGTCATAAAGAGCAAGGTTTAAAGGAAAATGAATGTTCAAACTTGTAAGAGTTGTAAAAATGTGTACACAGTTCCAGAAAAAAGTTTCATGTTGTGTGGCCAAAAGTTTAGTAGAATTTTATTTAAAGCTTATTTGACTCACGGCAAGTTCATCATGGCAGTCAATTTTGTTCCTTATGATGTCAATGCAGACCCAGCGCTCCTCTTCTTCCACGTATATCTCGGCCCATTCGTTGTGCTCTTCAAGTTTCTTTTTCTTTCTACCGGACTCGTTACCTGAGTCTTGAGACAATCTCCTCTTGCTACCAGATCCGCTGCTGCTCGATGTGCTTTTGAAGGAGCTGTTACTGCCAGGACTTGTGACACCCTTTTTCTTTAATTTCCTTTTCTTGCCACTTGTGCCTTCAAAATCACTGTCAGAACTATCATCATCTTGAAATTTGTCATTGTAGGTATTTTTTTTAACTTTCCTCTTGACTGGTTTATTTGACCTTTTTGATTCATGATCACAATTACTCGATTGTGCTTGACCTCTCTTGAATTTTGATGCTTCAGGATCAATTAATTTTGATTCATCCACATTGTGAGATTTATTTGAGGATTTAGATGATGGAGGTCCATGGTCTTTCAGGAATTTGGATCCATCTTCATTCATTGGCTTGAACAAGTCCTTGTGGCTAGGCCTATAATGCATAGGCTTAATTGACTGTACAAGACGCACTGGCATTCCTAAAGCTCTGGCTACCAAAATAAACATGTAGACAAATTCCCGAGCTGTTTTTGCTTGCCTCTTTTCAAACCTTTCTCTAAGGTAAAATTTCAGGGATTGCATCCAGTAGAATTTTTCAAGTGGACTTTCCACACGAGTTATTTCTTTGCAGTACCAACAAGTTAAGTTTTCTAAATAATTAAGACTGATACTCTTGGGAGGATAGACCTCCTCATTGGTGATGATAGATAGTGCACATGCCAAGAGTTCTTCAGAGTTAAGAAGCCTGTTTATATGCAGTCCATGGCCAAACAGTAGCAACAGATGCACCTTGTGGCTGTTTAAGTAATTTTCACGGATGCTACGGTTCACCTCAAGCTTGAGCTGTTGCAGCATCTGCAATAATATGAAAACATATTCAATTATGGCTAACATTATGTTGTACATAATATAAATTGGAATTTGATATAAGATGAAGAAGAACTGAAACTTATCAAATACCTTTTTAACCAATAAATCTATGTTAACATATGAAGTTCACACAAAAATTCTCTTTATTCAAGATTCAAAGTACTAATGATTTTGGCAAACTGCACAATTTTTGGCTAAAATTCTCCAGCATTATCCTATTTACATGATTTTGTACTTATGTCAATGCAAATTTCATTGCTCAATGCATTCCATATTTCCATAACTTGAAAATGAGTTTTGATACATTCAAAATGTCAAAATAGTAAAAATGTCCATTGGAAACCTGATTTTCAACCTACCAATAACTAAAAAAATGTACAAAACGTTATTTAGGAAGCCAACAAGAAGATTATAAATAAAATTCAGTCTCTGGCCATCCATTACACTTGTCTAAATAAATAAATTTTACTAATAAATCTGAGAACAAATTACACCAACACCAAATGAACTTGCCTCATAATCTTTGGACTTCATTTTTTTGCTGCGATAGCTGCCCCATAGAGTAGGAGCCTCAAGCTCAATTTGTACAGAGGCAGGCTCCAATGCTACCTCTTTATTTTCCTTGGCATCTTCAGCATCTCTTTTGGCAAGTAGGCTGAGAGCTGCCGCTTCATCTTTCTTCATGAGGGAGTTGATGTCATCCCAAATCTCTGCATCTTCACGATTACCAACATCCTCCCAGTCACTAAGTTCCAAATCTGAAGCAGCTTTCCATTTGGTATCTCTCTCATTAGATACTTTTTGCCGCAGTTTCTTCCGGCCTTTTTTAGGTTGTTCTGTACATTTATTTTTACTTCTTTCTTCTTTTGCTTTACTTCCACTCTCACATAACTCTTTCCTGTTTTCATCCAGATTACTTTTCAAACAATCTGAAGTTTTATGGGAAACTCTGAGGTTCTCAATATTGAGTTTATTTAAAGCTTCAGATGCTTTCGGGTGGAGAGTTTCTACCAACACTCTCACTCTCATTTGATCTAGTTTCAAGTCATGAGTTTCAAGGCATCTTTTTTTGGTAACAGAATGAATTACTTCAATCTCTTCAACAACATTGACTGCAGGAGATCTCTTTTTCTGAGCAAGTATTTCTTGAGAAGCTTCCTTCACTAGCCTGCCAGGGAACTTTGATCTTGAGGCTCCAGTGGGAGAAACTTGGTTTGAAAAAGTCATCTCACTCTTGGCATTTTTATGTGACGTTTTTTTAATAGCAGATTTGGGCAATTCAAGTAGCTTGTCAGGCACCAAACCTTTACATTCAAATGTTTCTTCTTCTTTAATTATTGAAGAATCAATCTCATTGGAATGAACAATGCTGTTTTCTTTTTTTACTTTTTTGTTGTTAGTTATTTTTTTAATAGCCTGCTTTTTCTTAGAAATGTATCCATCACTAGCACTTCTAGTCTTGTTTGATTTAAGCTCAGCAGATTTTAGGATAGCAATTCGAGAGGACCTTCTGCTTGCCATGTTTCATAGACTACATTCATGAATAACAAAAATGCTGAAAAATAAAAATAAATGAAAGAAAGGGAATGACATAACAATACAAACTGATTAGCTGAGTGACCAATAATTTTCAATTCATTCAACAAACTTTCAACTCGAGACATAGAACTTGAAGAAGCTTTTTCTACAAGATGCAACATAATTAAATAAACCATCAAGTAATACATCAGATATAAGTTTGAACAAATATGCTGATTCTAGTTGAAGTAACTTTACATTAGTGCTTAGATATCTCATATCACAACAGTGGGATCAAGAAGGAAATTTCACAATCCCAACAGATTTGTTAGAAATAGTTCTTTATACCAGCACATGATAACATGTTTATATTATTTTAAGTTAAACATGCACCATCTACAATGTCTGGGAGAAGTTATGGTTCAACTATTTTTGGCATCAACAAAGATGGTACAATTCATTCTGGCTCACACAGCATATCTTCCTCACTATAGATTGTATTGATAATATTTGAGCACGAAATTCTTCGAGGATCATCCAAAAAGTATTACCATCTAAAGGGCAACTTTCAGAGAAGCTCTGTCAATTTGAATTAAAGTACTGAATTTGAAAATTATACATAAAGAAAAATGCCACCAGCAAGTGCCATGGGGCATGGAATATAAAGGCTGATCAATGCCAGAAAGTTCTATCAAACACATCATTTGCAGTGTGGTAAACTCATAACTGAAAGCCTGAAATGTCCTTTCTAGATCATGACGTAATTTCAGAAAACAAGCTTACGGATTTCTGTGAAGGAAATTTGCTTTTAAGCATCATAAATAATTTAATGCTGTAAATTCATTTGCTGTAAAAGATGCTTATCTATATGATCATGCCACTGCAGATTAATTGCTTAAAGCTGTAAATTCATTCCCCATGATAGACAAGGTAGCAGCATAAATTCTTAACTGAAATCTTCACTCCAAAGGCCCTCTATGACTCATGTTTAATTGTTTACAAGTGCCTGAGTCCATGATTAGAAAAGTTAAACTTTCAAAATGAATTTTTCATCTAGCAGAAATCTTACAGCTCCCAAAATGGAAGGATCTGGATTTGCAGCTCAAAAAATATATATATTTCATGCCAGTCACAGTCTAGTCTTGACTCAAAGGATAGATTTATTCCACACCAAAGTTTAGCTACCTCAGTAACTTCACCCTGTATTTGAACCAATTTTGAAAACCCTATTTTCAGAAGTTTCCTGAAATTGCAGTAAAAATAATCATTTCAGGAGCAGTTTTTAAAAATTATGGGTAAAATATGCATTCAAAAATAACTTTTTAAAGACAATAGTCACAATACTTCTAAAAAGGCCAGTGTCTCCAATGTTAGGTACACATGAATAAAGAATTTTTTATTTTATTTTTTAAATATTAAAAAAATTATTTATTTCAGGAGCAGTTTTTAAAAATTATGGGTAAAATTAGTGCATTATCATACAGAAACAACCGATTGATTCGTGCCATATGATTGGTCGTGATTATATTCAACGAAATACAATATATTTTATTATTAAAAAATATTTTATTTTTATTGTTTTTTTATTTACAAAAAAATGGTTGAATTATTTTTTCTGTCAATCAATTAAAGCATAGTCTCCAACTTTGCAAAAGTGTGCAAAATTTCAGATCGATTGGACAGGTAAAAGTGTATTAAATATCAATTACAAGATTTGTAGCACTGTAGCAGACAAAGAAAGAAAAAAAGAAGTGAAGTTAAAGAGAAGTGTTGTAAAATATGCATTAAAAAATTACTTTGAAAGATAACACTTCTAAAGAGGCTAATGTCTCTGATGTTACACATGTAGCCTACTGATCAGTGATCAGATGTGATCAGATGTACAACAAATTTCTTATTTTATTTTTCAATAGCTCCCTGAAAAATATTTAATTTCTTACTTTTTTATTATTAAAAAATTTTGAATTATTTACATTATTCATTCTGTCAATTGATTCAAGCATTGTCTCCAACTTTACGCAAGTGTGCAAAATTTCAGATTGATTGAACAGGTAGAACTTTGGTACCCTAGGCTTTAATGTGGTCGCTGCCCCCTGCCCGCCTGCCCGGCCGCTGGTGGGTGGCGGCGCCGGGCGCCGGCTGGCCCAACCTTCGTCGCAGGCATACAAATGATAAATAAGGTTCTCTGGTCTGCGGCTCTGCGCAGCGACAAAACTGAAGTAAGTATAAAGGTTAGAAAAGCACAAGAGGGGTCTTATGAGTTATGACATAACAAGATGAGATTAATGACACGACAATGACGACAGCATATGATTTAGGAGTTTTTATGACGCAAGTCATAAGGGGATTTAGCCTATTTGGAGTTTAGGCACCAATTAGAACAGGGTTGTACACACAAATCACGTTCTCACATCTACCGAGCCGGCGAGCGAGGAGCCTCGTGCTATCACTTCATCTAGGCTACGGCTACATCCTCTTCTGCTGCATCGGCACGATCCCCGCCCTCACAACCATGATGCAATACAGAACACAATAACAACACATCTCGACTTTGGCGGGAAAAGTCACTGTAGATCGATATTCATATGCGACTGTGGTGAATAACTATCAAGGCACTGTAAGCTTTGACTGTCGGTAGTCATGTATTTTTTCTCATTCTGGGGTGACGCATAATAATTGTAAATCAATCGGCTATTACGCAACACATTTCAATTTTCAATAAAAAAAAATTAGCATACAACTTTAAAAATGATATCACAGTTCCTCAAATAGTGCTATGTTTTTTTTTTGGTCGAGTCGGATACCTCAATCATGTCATGAAATTTATATGAAATAAAATCCTGTTTTTGATCCGGCTAAATATTCTAAACTGGCACTCTCAATTTTTTTTATCAAGAGGAACATTTTTTCTGCTTTTCCTGAAGTGAGTGAGTAAAAATTTAAAAAGTCCAAACTTTCCGTTTATCTGCAAAGATTGTCCAGGGCACATGCCGGAGGCCAGCTTTGCCAAACTTCACACTTGGTTCATATTCCTTTCCATAGCTAAGAATGCTAGAGAGCATAAAGGCCTATGAATCAAGTGCTCAAAGCCATAGCGCCGGATGTCCACAGCCACAAAATATGTTTGCCAAATGTAAACATGGCCATACTGCATCTGGCCAAACCTCATCTGGCCAAACCTCTTCAGGCCTAACCTATACGAGCTGCAACCTTTTCCCCCCGAAACAAACCTGAATGGACCTAACCTAACCTCGTATGCAGCAAGAAGTTAGAATGGGCGGTCCGTCGGAGACCACCACTGCCGTGCATCGAATGGACTATCAAGATCCCTTTGGACACTTCCCTCAAGAACGTAGCCTATAACACTTTTTGACTATAACATTATCAGCCGCACGCCACCAGACAGATCAAATCCATCTGGGCAGAGTGGCCCAGTGGTTAAAGTTCAGAGTACCAAGATTGGCGCAGAGAGGCTCGGGTTCGATCCCAGCTCTGTGCGCCAGTTTCTGGTCAGAATCGGCAAGGAGGCCGGGCGGTTAAGCACAGCAGAATTGAATCAGTGAGTTGTGAGTTCGAGTGTGTGGATGTTCTGCGTTCCAAGTTGTGGATGTTCTGCGATGTTAAGAATCGGCGACAGGCCTATGGCCTAATAAACGCCGAAACCGCTATTATTATTATTAATTAGATCAATCAGCCCAGAGGAAAATAGCGTTACGTCGTATGGCTCAGCGTCGTGTGCCAATGCGCGAAAAAATTTTACACCACTCGGACGGAGCCTACGGTCGCCTACGTCCGAGGTCGAAAGGAAATCAGCCTACGGTCGAAAAGTCTTTTCTTTCTTTCTTATTTATTCTTATAGGAGCACTGGAAACTAGTCCATAAAGCCCCTTGCCTTAACTGGGTTTAATTTGTACCTAACTGTTTTACCAGCTCTGGAAACAAAAACCTGAAACAGAGAGAAAACACATACACGGAAAAAAGAAAAAACAAATAATAATAAAATAATAATAATAATATTAATAAATAACTGAATAAAATGAAATTATACAAAAATTAAATGTAGACAAATAATAAGGATAAAGCAGTAAATGAAATAAATATTAGAGTAAATAACAAAAACAATGAAAATTACAAAG
Source organism: Hyalella azteca (assembly GCF_000764305.2). Taxonomy (NCBI): domain Eukaryota; kingdom Metazoa; phylum Arthropoda; class Malacostraca; order Amphipoda; family Hyalellidae; genus Hyalella; species Hyalella azteca. Next base: position 297,247 of record NW_025941472.1, read on the forward strand.
AAAAATATGTAAATAAAAAATAATGATAAAATAAAATAACTAAAAAATTAAAAATTAAAAAGAATAATAATAAAATAAATAAAAAGAAAAAATAAAATTTGAATAAGAAAAAAAATTAAAAAAACATGCTAGGACAAAAAAACAAAACAATATAAAATGCAATAACATAACAGGCGAAAGGTCGCCTGCCGAAGACCACCACTGCCCTGGATGTAATGGACCATCATGATTCCTGCCTTCCGGAACGTAGCCTTCAACACTTCAAGCCGTCCGTATCTAGGCCGCGGGTCGAACCAGCCCTCGGTCGAACGGCCACTTGTCGAAGGACGATAAATTTTGGAACAGAACTATGCTATCTGGAACCTAATCTCAGATGTGGTGTACGTAAAATTACGTAATTTAACGATGCCCGGAAGTCAGATTCGATCCGCGGCCTGGTGGTGCACGGCAGGTTCTATGCGAGGCCGGAGGAAGACAATGCCGAGTGGTTCACGGCTTATTGGTGGATGTCCGGAGAGATCCAAGGCGTTCGATTCAGGGCTTATTGGTGCATAAAATTGGTGGTGCACGGCTGCGCTCCCACGGTCGAACGGCCACGCGTCGTACGACGATAAATTTTCGAACTGAACTATGCTTTCTGAAACCTAACCCCAGATGCTGTGAGCTAAAAATTACGTTAATTAGTGTAGCTGCGGAAGTCGCTAGTCGAAGGACGATAGATTTTGGAACAGAACTATGGTTTCTGAAACCTAACCCCGGATGTTGTGAGCGAAAAGTTACCGCCTGGTGGTGCACGGCAGGATGCATGCAGTTCCACTGGCGACCACCGACCAGGGCTGGTTGGTCGCAGTCCGTTGTCCGCAAGTTACAGTTTGAGCTAAAGTCAGGGTATGAAGTGATGATTCGATGCAACGTTCAGTGATGTACAACCATTACTCTCTGGGCTATTCGCTTCAGAATATGGTGGCGTAAGGGTTTAGGTGGCAGCTGAGTCCCAGATCCCAACAATTTTCATCGTATTTTGATAGAAAAAATGATAAATTGGTCAAGAAAAACAAGTAGCCTCCAATGCCACTGACCCGGAGTGCATCTCAACAGAAAAGTTAAAGAGAAATGTAGTAAAAAAAATAAGCTTCAATGCTTTGACAAGACTCGTAATCATCAACGTATCTGACTACACGCACAACCTTCAACGTATCTGATCACACGCACAAACTTCTACCTATTCCACACGCACAACCTCCAACGTATCTGACCACAGGCACAAACTTCTACGTATCCCACAAGCACAACCTCCAACTCTTATCATCTGGTCAGATGCACAAGTCACAACCTTCCACTATCTGGTCACACGCCAACCTTCTTCGTATCTGACTACTAGCATAACCTCCAACATATTTGGAAGATGCAGAAAGTCCACCGTATATGAACAACTTATCAGGCGATTCTTCAAAGCGCTCAAATTCATTTCTATGTCACTCCGGCTAACATCGCTAACCAATGTAAGACACAAATTAACTGATTTAAATATTTACATCACGGTCATCACCGATGAATTCTGCGAGGGTGATGTATATATTAGATGCTTTTCTTATATGTGGGTGACATTTTGATATTTGCTTCCAGATGCGAGTTGTGAGGCACAAATGTCGAGACTTCCTAATAACTTAACCTCGGTAACTAGTGCGATTTTTCATGCATGAATTCGTTTTGGCATAGCATACCTAGCATAGTGAAGTCGGCGCTGATGAATAGGTCTGATGAGGCCTGTCGCCGATTCTTGTCATTTTCGTGACTTGTCCATAAGAGATCTAAAAACAGGTCTTGTTACCGGATCTTCTCCAAACTGTCGATAGTTTGAAATATTTACTAGACATCCACCGGGTTCGATATGGTGCTAGGCATTTTATGTCAGAAAATATATTAAGGTGCTAGGCATTTCAAGACTGAACATATGGTCCTGCAAAGCTTCGTCTAGTCTGTTCTTGAAGGCGTTTATGCTCGGAGCGTCAACGATGTAATCGGGGAGGCTGTTCCACATGTCGGTGATTCCAAGCGAGAAGAAATGTCGCGCGGATGAGTTGCAACGCAGTTTTTTAGTTTATAGCCATGGTCCCTGGTATTGGTTCTTGTTTAAAATTCTAGTTATCCTTCTGGGACTTTGTATAAGCCATGAGTATACTTGTATACTTCAATTAGGTCCCCACGCAGACGTCGATAACAGAGTCTTGGAAGCTTCATAATCTTTAATTTCTCTTCATAGAAATTGCCTTCCAAGCTTGATCCTTGTTGCAAGTCTTTGAACACTCTCCACTAAATTTTTGTCTTTTTCAAGTTTCGGTGACCACACGACGTTTCCAAACGCTATGTTCGGGCGCACGACAGCAACAAACAACTGCTTCGTCGCTTCTGCATCTAGGAACTCCAAAGAGCGTCTGATCAGTCCAAGAAGTTTGTTGGATTGATTAGCTTGCGATTCAATATGCTTAGAAAATTTCAGCTCCTTGTCGACATAAACTCCCAAATTTTTTTTCACACTAGGCTTTTCAATCATTACTCTCTCGTTGCAACCACGTCTTCCCATACTGTAATCTTGCTGTTCATTGTTCTTCCCTTGGTGAAGTTCTTTACACTTGTCAGCATTAAAACGCAGCTGCCACGTATCAGCCCAGTTGACTAAACTGTCAAGATCATCTTGCAATTGCGCTTTATTTGACGCATCCTTCGCTGGATTATAAACTTTTGTGTGATCGGCATACATGGAGTACACGCTTGACACTACTTCTGGCAGATCGTTTATAAAAGCAACTAACAAAACAGGCCCAAGATCGCTTCCTTGTGGCACGCCACTGCGCACTGATGCCCAGTCTGATACGGTTCCGTTAATACTGACACGTTTTCGTATACCTAGTAGAAAATCTCTGATCCATTGGAGTGCATTTCCCTCTATTCCCAATGACTTCACTTTACGCAACAGCCGCTCATGCGGAACACTGTCAAATGCTTTGGCAAAATCGAGGTACACTGCATCCACGGGTGCGCAGCCGTAGACCAGCAAATTAACGCTCAAATCAGCCCTGGAGCCAACATCAACCATCTAAATGCTATAGATATTGTCATCCTGGCACCTAAGCAGCTGTAGTCAATTGACCTATCTCACCACACTAACTTTAAACCAACACTGCTTCAGCACACAAGCTGCTCCTCCACATAGTTAACGGTCAATACGTTGTTCTCCAATGCTTTATAACCCATACCATCACTTCTTACACATGCTGTTATCCTAAGTGTCCGATGACCACACTGCATTATCGCAAATGTGAACTGTACAAAACGGTAATGCGTCATCACCTTACTTAATCCGTAAGGCGTTAACCCGGCGTCACTGTTTTACCCTGACTCTCCACCATTATCGCATGCTAACTGGAGGCTTTTCTCGCAGATTTTTTATGCTTATTCATATTAGGTTAGGTTAGGTTACAACTCGTATAGATCCTCTTATTATAGCGTAATGCAGTCAAGTGAGCAGTAACTAAGAAAAGCCGTCCGGCAGTCGGTGAAAAAAGGCGGGGAGACGGGGTAAGCGTGGAGGTAGAGTTGGTAGAGTTGGAGACGGGGTATGTTGGGGGAAAACAGCTGCGACGAACGGACGGGCTCGGGCTGGAGTGCTGGCTGTGTATCAACAGCGGTATGGCGTAGGGAGTTGCTTACCGAGTGAGGTTAGACGACATGGGATAGAGCTGTTGGGCGGTTTTAAATACGGCGTAAAGCGATTGTATTGGTGGCTTACTTCTCATTAGCTCGCTGGTTAATTTCCATGAAGGGGATTTGTACCTTTGGCTTTTAACATATAATCCCTTAGTCTACTCTGCCCTTTAGCAGGCTTACGCACTGAAAGGAGGATGAAAAATATGCTGGTCAAGGGCAATGCTGGCCTCTGGCATGCATCCCCTCTCACAACACATTCCATTACCTTACAAACAACACTTGTAAGGCTGACTGCAGGGCGACAGTTACCGGGGCTACTTTTGTCACCTTTCATGAACAATGGTGTTACTGAGCTTCTCTCCAATCGGTCGGCAAAGTTACTTCGTTTAAGGTTTTTTGGAATAATACTGTCAAAGGGCCGGCCAGGACGGTTGCTAATTCTTTGAGCAATCTAGGGTGGAAGCCTTCCAGGTTTACATGACTTGTTGGGATTTAGAGCGACCAGGCGCTTGAGGGGTCGCCTGCCGAAGACCACAACTGCCCTGGATGTAATGGACGTTTATGATTCCTGCCTTCCGGAACGTAGCCTTCAATACTTCAAGCCATCCGTATCTAGGCCGTTGGTCGAACCAGCCCTCGGTCGAACGGCCAATTGTCGAAGGACGATAAATTTTGGAACAGAACTATGCTATCTGAAACCTAACCTCCCCGCTTGAGAACCTCTCCTTCATGTATTTCAAAACTTGTTAATTTCGAGCCTACTGGGCGCTCCTCAAAAGCTGTAATACTGTTCAAATCATCTGTGAACACACTGCTAAAGATTGAGCACGTTAGCCTTGCCTTCATCAGAGGATAGCTTCCGTTGGTCTACTTTCAAATCAGAGATAGAATAGAATAGAAGTGTCGGCACTGAAGAAATAGGCCCATGGCCTATTGCCGATTCTTGAATTTTTCGTGACTTGATTCACAAGGGGTAAGCCTTTGGAACCCGATCTTTCCATAACTGACGATTGATTGAGATAGCTGCTGGACTTATGCCTGGTTCGTAATTTGCTAGGCATTTAAGACAACAAATGCTCCTGCATAGCTTCGTCTAGTCTGTTCTTGAAGGCGTTCATACTCGGAGCGTCAACGATGCTATTTGGGAGGCTGTTCCACATGTCGGTGACTCGCAGCGGGAAGAAATGTTGTCGCATGGATGTGTTACAACGCAGTTTTTTTTAGTTTATAGCAATAATACAGCAAATATCGCTGTTTGTCTTACACTTTGAACTAGCGTACAAAAAGAAGGCTTTCGTGTTCTTTTTTTTGCTTTTAGGTAATATTTTTTCGTAGTTTTTATACTGTAGTGCGGCAGATTCACGCAACGCAACGCACACACGTTCGCACTGTTTTGGTCGAGTCACGCAATTAAAATTTGCCAGGCATCCACGCCATTCAAATTTGGATCGTAAAATCATGAGATTTCACAAAATCTATCTAGATTTAACATATCTTTCAAATGAAAAAACTAATTGATCGTGATGTTGATTTCAATGAAATAACGGCATATTTTCTCAAGTTCTTTACAAAACCTACTTCACTTGATACCAGCTACCACCGTGTTAAATGTTTATTTTTTAGACTTCATTGCGGAACAAAACATCTCTTTATCTAGAGAACTCTTCAAATGATCTTATTAGATGCGCACATCATTAATCAAACCTCATGATTAATCGACTGCTGTCATTTTGTTAGCTTTCTGCACCTGGACCAACACGACTGAGATAGCTTGCTGCACCTGGACCACCATGCCTGAGTTAGCTTGCTGCACCTGGACCACCACGACTAAAAAAAACATGACTGACTAGTGTTGCCCGCTGGCGCACTCTAAAAAGAATTCACAATTTTTGAATGACTCCATTAGAACGTTAAAGTATTTTTGTCGTTAACTAATTTTTTATTATTCAGGAATTAGGCGAATATTGTTCAGGCTTGAAAATTTATATTTTTATCTATTATTTTACACGTGAATAATAGTGAGCATTGAAGTATATAGTTTAATTTTATCTAATAAGGTTACTTGAAGCTACAAAAATGGTGTCAAACGAGCTTAGGGATTTAATAAAAATGGATTATGACGTTCAAAAGGAATGATAGTGCGAGTTATGAATTCGAGTCATTACAGGTCACAGAAAAATAATTGTTCTATTTCATTACGAGGCCATATTTGTCACAAATTATTTTCTCATTGAATTAAATTAGTCAGTGTTTTTATAGTTTTTGGCAGACAAATGATTTAGACAAGTTCTTGCCTTAGATGAGTTTAGGAGGAAATTATGCGCAATTCGATAGTGGGAGCTATTACGACACATGGAATAATGGGATGATGACGCAAATGATGATCAGGGGCCATACTTTCAAAATTCGCTTAGTGAACGTAGGTACTTACGCTCTATTTTCTGGTCTATGATTGGTGGATTTAGCTTGAAAGGCCGTCAATGATTGGCTGATGAACTTACGATCTCTTAACTTTTTTTGAAAGTACGGCCCCAGAACTCGTGAGCGTGGAAAAATGTTCTGATAGAATGCAGCTCATTTTCCTCTTAACTTCAGTATTAGAGTAATCAAATTTACATTGTCATCGCAGCTTCTGTTTCTGAATGGGGAAGGTTAAATAACTTGCACTTTTGAGCCTGCACTTAAAAAATTATTAACAATGCATAACATCATGGAGGTAAAAATAATCTGTGACTTGTCGTACAAGAAAAACTTGAGTACAGACCACCGTAACTGTAGTGTAACAAAAAAATTAATTTGATTCGAATCATTAAATTGATTCATTGCAGTTATTTTTGACAAGTTACATATCATTCGCCATATAGTGGTCTAATGAAATATTGTCTGAATGCAATTCATCTAGACAAAAAACGGGACAATAATTTATATAAGAATACATTTATTAATTGTTATGAGGTCTATTTTAGGATAATTAATATTGTTCTTAACAATTATCATTCACCGAATACTAAATTTGAAGCAATATTGAATTTTTATAATAGAAGAAATAAATTTAAAAATATATTTTGCTGGGAGAAATTAAATATTCGAATAAACATTAAGTCTCATGCAGGAACTCAAGTTTCCAAAATCAAATGAATAGAGAGCTTACTGTCTTCTAGAATTTTGCTTTGTATATTTAGAGGCAGCAAAATTGATGATTCACGCATGTGTGCACATCAACAAAATTGATGATGCACGCATGTGTGCACATTAACAAAATTGATGATAGACCTGCCGTCGCTCCGCTGCCACGACCTGCCACCGCACTGCCGCTCTGACCTGCCGTCGCTCCGCTGCTCTGACCTGCCGTCACTCCGCTACTCCGACCTGCCACCGCACTGCTGCTCTGACCTGCCGTCGCTCCGCTGCCACGACCGCAGAGAAAAGATGACGCGAGCTTCGATGCTTCTCATCGTACTTCTCATTGCCGCTGTCTCGTACGCGGCGTAAGTACTTCGCTTCTACACCAAATCGATGATGCGATATTGACATAATCTGTGAATAGATTATTATGTGGAGTAATAGATTAAATCCTGTGTCATGGAGTAATAAACTACTATTTTGCTACTCCAAACAAACACACACTATTTATTCGAGAACAACATTTAATTTATTTTCCTTTATTACTTCGTAACTCCTGAATGTTTGATCCTTGATGATGGCAACGTTAACAGTTGAATTCGTTATTTGCTGCTGTCCTAATAAGGAAATTCGGAAGTGTAGTGCTGTATCCAGGATCTTGTCTTGAAGTATCATATCGTCTTTTTTATAGAATTTTCAAGCGTTGAATATATCTCAAAGGAGAAGGCTTTAATTTTTTTTACGAAAACATGCTCATTTTGTATTTTTTTACAGAGATAAAAATCCTTGCAGAAGGGAGGTGAAAGCGAAAGTACTTGAATTAGTACGCGCTATGGAAGATTGTTGTATTGGGTACAAATTGGACATGGACAAGACTACATGGAATTCCTATTCAAGTGAGTGCACAAATAGAGTAATTTTGCATAAATTTGTTCCTGTTGACGGCTAAAATAATTCTCAACCCATATTGGTCGACTGAGATTCTAAACTCAGTTTAGAATCCCAACACAATTGCACTATATAAGATATTTCAAGATATGTTTTGCTGAAAACGTTTTACCCCTTGATTGGAAACTTCAAATGACGAATCGATTGACATCGATTACTCGTCCTCAATTTTAAACTTAATGATATTTCGGGCTCGTCAGTTTTGCCTTGTACGGTCTTAGTTGAGATTTAGCCTGTGATATGTTCATGATTGTGTGTGTTGTATATAAATATATTTATTTTTTAATTTATATGATATAAATACCAAACCCGTCGACTATATTTTCTCCCCAACAGAGAGAAAATGCAACATCTACGATTCTCTAAATAATTACGATGTAGCAGGATGTGATCCACTTCCATACTGGTGCGCCAAGTGCGTGTTGAAATCAAAGAAGCTCGTGAGTATTCCAGTATATTGGCACACTGAGTGCAGTACATAGTGCAGTTACTTGAGCACTGAGTGCAGTACATAGTGCAGTTACTTGAGCACTGAGTGCAGTACATAGTGCAGTTACTTGAGCACTGAGTGCAGTACATAATGCAGTTACTTTTCGCTGAATTGAAAGATGCAGCGTTTCTTAATCATTGTCAGTGAACTGAAATGGGATATTAAACATGGAACTTATTTTGTTGAGCAATACTCTTAACAGAACAAATATTATTGTTGGCATGATGAATAACAAATTTTTCAAATCCTCCAGATCTAGGGAGTGCATAATTCTAAATCTCTCAAATTTCATCCTGCGAAATATTCAATCCTTACTAGTTTTTTTTAAATGCCACCCAATTTCATTTTCTTTTTGCAGCAACAAGTAATTCCATCTTCTCCCCAAAAAAATAAACACCTGTATGTATATCTACTACTCATTTTCCTTTTATTTCGCTAGTTATTCCCAAACCCTCCTTTCCTCCACAGCTGAAACCTGACGACACTTTGGACGATGCGGCCTTCCAGAAGAATTTGTTGTCGAACAAATGCAGCTCAGAGACAAGCTTCGAAAACGCTTACACGAACTGCAAAAGCTCCAGCATGCAGCGTTTGAACGTGAGTAATGACAAATGTCATGGCCAAGCAAACTCGTGCAACGTGTTTTTAGTTATAAATGTTACACATAGTCTTAAAAATATAGAAATTAGCCTTAATAAACATTTTCTTAAATTAAGCACTGTAATCGATCATGATTCACGGAAATGTAGCCAGCTTATAACGTGCATGACTCTAAAAGCTCATGACGAATGTTCTATTTGGCAGTTTCTCAAGTTCATGGCGTGTATCGTTCAAGCCATCCCAGGGTGGCCCTACTACTAGTTAAAGTTCAGAGTGCCAGGATTGGAGCAGAGAGGTGCGGGCTGCGGGTTCGATCCCAGCTCTGTGCGTCAGTTTCTGGTCAGAATCGGCGAGGAGGCCGGGCGGTTAAGCACAGCAGAATTGTAGCAGTGAGTTGTGAGTTCAAGCCCGCAAAATGCTGTGGATGTTCTGCGATAATAAGAATCGGCGACAGGCCTACGGCCTAATAAACGCTGAAACCGCTATATTTAATCAGCTCACTAAATGGAGGAAAACCTACTGACGCGGAACAAGATAGACTGCACTCGCCCTCAACCTTCGTGCACTGGATTTTCTTATTCCTTTTTTAAATTTTGATGCTTTTCTGCAATAATAAATTTATTATCCTGATAATGACAAGTTGTGTGAATATCATCAAGGCAAAATAATTCACGAAAGTTTATATGCTGAAAGTTTTTTATATTTGAACTAGACCATTTAGACAGCGTATATAGATTGGTACAGAGACGAATTTGAATTATGTCAATGTACATCATTTTTGCAATAGCTCCACTATATTAGGCGATTTTAATATTTGTGATCAACTAAAGTCACGTATCGAAGATAGGGTACCTCCAAAGTAAGGGTTGGTCCTCTCGTCACAACCATCAGCCAGGAGTCTGGATGCGCATAGTGCCAGCTCCCCAATTATTTGAGGAATGCTTAAGACGAAGCGGGATATTAAATGATTATGAACGGCTAAAGGCAGTTTATTAACAACGCGAATACCTATTAAATTAGTATAGCGGAATGGTAGCTGAATTAATTAAAAGTGAGTGGTAACAGTTGAGTATTAGGATCTGAACAGTGAGCTATTGGTTCGACCCCAGCTGCCTGCGAAAGTTCTGGTAAAATTGGGGAGGAGGTTGGGCGTTAGTAGAAATATCAATAATAGTAGTAGTAGTAGTAAATTTACTAGTGCTTCACACAAGTACCAATTTTGGCCTTCATCTGTGTCCGCAGCTTTTTATCTCTACTATATTCTAGGCGTGCAGCCTGATCCATTTAGGTGCAGGGGTTCGGCGTTGAATTCTTGGCTTTCAGAGCGCCCGTCCGCTCCGGTTTCATTTACCTCAGCTTTATGTAGCGACTTCAGGGTCAAGGAATTGGAGTTTAGTCTGGGTAATGGCTAGGTGCAAATATAGTTATGCGGCATATGATCGGAAGGCGGTGCCATCATGGGATCATGCTAGATCTCCGATAGTAGCTAGGTTGCTCTCTATCAAATATCATCTAACGGTCTAAGATTGTAAGTTCTGAAGTTGCTTCGCGGGCCTTCCCGTAGCATTCTGGTGAACATCTCGTTATGATGAAAGGCTGAAGTGTTGGGATTACAGATCTGACGGATGTCGCTGTGGCTAGCACCCTCCGCTAAGGTTCGGGAGTAAATACTGTCGGACGCTGGCAGTATTTACTGCCCTGTGTGATAGGGGCCTAGACATGCAGTACTGTCAGGGGCACTAGGCAGTCGTCACAGTACGGCATAAGGCGTAGGCTAATTCCACACTAGGGTACAGTGCATCACTTAATTAGGTAGCTACGAGTGAGGGGATCGAAATTATGTCGAAAAATAAACTCAACAAAATTCTTACATTTTTATTCTTAAATAACTAAATTTTGAACAATTAAAAACACTCATTTGGAATATTTCCCTATCATATCCTATTGAAAGTATCTTTTAGTTGGCGTTTTTTTTTTCATCGAAAAGGTTTTTCATCACAGGTGCGAGGTGTCTGTAACGAAGACTTCAGTAGGAGGTTATGATCGGGCATAAGGTGCTGATAGGAATTCGTTACGCCAACCTTCAACGTATCTGGCCACATGCAAACCTTCAACGTTTCCGACCGCACGTCAATCTTCAGCGTATCTGACTACTCGCACAACCAAACCAACTTCACTTGAAATCAGCTACCATCTAGTAATGTTTCTTAAGACGTCATTGTGAACAAAGCATCTAATTAAAAAAAAACTCTTCAGATGATCTTATCAGATGCGCACATCTTTAACATCATTTATAAAACTTCATGATTGATCGACAGCTGTCTGTCATTCTGTTAGCTTGCTGCACCTGGATCAACACGACTGAGTTACCTTGATGAACCTAGACCAACACGAATGAGTTAGCTTAATGCACCTGGACCAACACGACTGAGGCTAATAATATGAACGTTGCTGTGCGAGGGCACAACTTGTGCCCAGTTCTTTGCCAGCGCCCTCCAGCCCTCCCATACCTCATTCCGCATCGTTTCTGCACCACTAGGGGACCGCCCCATGAAAGCCTTCATTAAGTCGAGGTTCGGCCACCTTGTCACACCACTCGTGGCAAATGTCATCTTACCCGCTGGTAGAAGCCAAACAAATGTCATCTTACACGGAGAAGCCAAACGGACTCTCCGCAGGGAGATCGACTACCGCGTTGCGGCGACTGACGCCATAAACGCCGTCCTCGCTGCCCCTCCGCCGCCGATTGCATCGGCTGAGGCCTCACTCCCTCGCCCCTCCCGTTCGGCGCTATCCCAGCTCCGCTCGGGATACTGCAGCTCCCTAGCGTCATACTCCGCTAGGATCGGACGCTGCCCTAGCTCCGCCTGCCTGGAGTGCAGGGATCCCCTACAATCGGTCCAGCACCTCTTTGTCTGCCCCGCCTTCCCCACGTCCCTCAGAGGCTCAGCGTCTCCTCACTGTGGGACAGCCCCATGGAGGCAGCGGCATTCCTGGCCACCCTCACTGTCTTCGCCCACCTCCCCCTCTTCCGGTGCCTGCCCCCACCCACCTCCTGAGCCTCCTCCCCGGTGAGCGTGACGGACGCAATAAACAACAACAACAGGGCACAAGTGAGCACATCAGTGCTTCTGCTCCATTTATATCCCCTATTATATTGTTCCACTTATATCTGTCCGAGCGTAGTTTGTGGATCCAAATCCTCATGTGTTTACAGGCAGTCTGAGATTTATGACACGACAGGATGGGATTTATGACACGAGGGCTGAGGGGATTTATTTGAAGTTTAGACACCTCCCCACAGTCCCCAGCCCGATTAAGCCTCCCTGATTACATCGTTTACGCTCCGAGTATAAACGCGTTCACGAACAGACTAGATAAAGCTATGGGGAAATGTATATTCAGACCTAAAATGCCTAGCACCATATCAAACCCAGTGGAAGTCTAGTAAATATTTCAAACTATCGACAGTTTGGAAAAGATCCGGTAGAAGGACCTGTTTTTACACTGTAGGTCTCCTATGGACAAGTAACGAAAAGTACCTACAAGAATCGGCGACAGGCCACATCTGGTCTATTGTTCAGCGCCGACTTCACTAATCACTATGCAATGCTATTAGAACAAGGTTGTACACACAAATCACGTACTCACATCTATCGAGATAGGACCCTCGTGTTATCACTTCCGCTGCATCGGTATGTTCCCCGCCTCACAATTCACAACCATGATGCCAATACAGAACCTACAACACTTTTCGACTTTGGTCGGAACTGTCACTAAAGATCGATATTCATATGCGACTGTGGTGGACAAGTATCACGGCACGGTAAGCTTTGCCTGTCAGTAGTTATGCAGGTCTATTTTCTCGTTTCAGGGTGACGCGCAATACTTGTAAATCAATCATCAGCTGCTACGCAACACATTGCAATTTTCAATAAAAAATCAGCATACTACTTCAAAAATAATTTATTAGATCCCCAAATATTGTTTTTTTTCGAGCCGGATACCTCTATCATGTCATGAAATTTACATAGTTTAAAATTAGGTTTATTGATCCGGATAAATAATCTAAACTGACCTTCACAATTCTTTTTTTAAACAGAGGAACATTTTTACCTGCTTTTCCTAACTAGAGTAAAAATTAAGAGGGTCAAAACTTTCATCTGCAAAGGCTTGGTCCACTCACGGTTGAACTATATAAAGTTGACCCACGGGAAGTTCCGTCTTTCAGTTTAGCTTTCTTGTTACGTAGATCGAGAAACGTAAACAAGCCCGTCATTCCCATGACGAATTTTTTGACTGGTTTCATCTCATTTCGGTGATTGGTTTATGCCCGTGACGTCACTGAGATCAGTGACGTCACAGGCGAAAAACAAACTACATCAGCAAAAGTGAGCTTCTCATGGGTCAACCTTGTACCAGTTCAACCATGATCCCACCAATTTTCACGTTTCACCATATATTCAACTGACAAGCCGTAAAATTTATTTGCGGAAGGACAAGGCTGGTTCAAAAAGCAAAATATTTAAGCCTTTAAAGATTTCATACGTGGAATTTGCGCAGAATAGCATTCAGATGTACGACCCAAAGTATTCCAAGCGGTGTAATAGTTGACGTAACAATTTGAATATTTTCTGGAGTACGAATCTCTCTTTCCTCTTATGTACTGAATCAATAGATCAACAAACATTTGAATGAATGCGCAGAACCTTATTAGATGTACGCATGGGATAACGAGACTGAGTTCAAATATTCTGAAATTGCTGAAGGGTAAATAAACAACGCATGGATAAATCAAATAGAAAATCTTTACGTACAAGAGATAAAATCGTATGTTCAATTAATAAACACTTCTGGTTATGATGATGATACATAAATAAGTTCAGCAACGCTTCAATCATAAAAACCTCGTAAATAAATACAAAAAGAGTAGTATGTACAATGTTTTTGTCCTTTTTGAACACAGAAGACAGTGATGGCATTCCTTAAGTCCTCCTGTATCTTTCAATATCCCTCATATCCACACTGGAAATGCCTTACATATGCAGAACAGAGCTGGGCAGCGCTACTTGGAAATGTAGCGGCGCTACCGCTACCGCTACATGCTCTAAATGTAGCGGGCGCTACCGCTACCGCTACACCCACTAGATTGTAACGGGCGCTACCGCTACCGCTACAGTAAAATGTAGCGCGCTACATTAGCCGCTACAATGGC
>NW_025941472.1:311805-381467 GCF_000764305.2 Hyalella azteca
CTCTGCACAGGAGCCACAGCTCTGCACAGGAGCCACAGCTCTGCACAGGAGCCACAGCTCTGCACAGGAGCCACAGCTCTGCACAGGAGCCACAGCTCTGCACAGGAGCCACAGATCTGCACAGGAGCCACAGCTCTGCACAGGAGCCACAGCTCTACACAGGAGCCACAGCTCTACACCAGATCCACTTCTCCATCACGCAAAGGACTCCGAGCGCTGTTCGTCCTCTTGAGCCTCCTCGATCCTAGCCATGGCGTCGCCGCCAGGAGACATCACATCGTCTTCTCTGCGCGAGGAAACGGACACTAAATCAGATGCCTGTTTGATGTATAATAAAACATGCATTTGATGATACAATTGAAACCGCGTGACATAGAGGAAAGTAATCGAAGAGCACAAAAAAACTACTTGACGTACAACAGGCGCTTTTTACTTAGTGCAAGCAAGGCCATCACAGCAATAAGAAAAACCAAGCAATGACTTCGTAAAGCATTGATCCTAACTTAGGGCAGTTGGAACTCTGAACTTTAACACTGGAAGTTAACATCACAATCAAGAAGAAATTCTAGAAATTTCAGCAGTAATGTTATAAAATCAGTTCTGAACGTGGAGCCCAGAGTGCATGAGAACAATTAGCAACTTAGGACTTTTATCAGGATCTTCTAAATTCTACACAAAGCGCTACCGTAAACTATGTACCACATAAATCACATTAATCAACTTTTTAAACAATAATGTCTGATGTACAATGAGAAATGTCAGCACAATATTTGATTCTTGTTGTAATGCCAACAAGAATCAAAATTATATTGAAAACGATCCCATCGCTTTGGATGTTTCTCTATTGCTAAAAAATAACATTAATGATGAAATACAACCGTTAAGCAATCAGAAAAGCAACAAAGCCATACAGATTTAATCACAGTTTATAAGCAGTTCATTCTAAACTGTTGTCTTGCATGGGAAAAGGTTAGATTAATTTTGAGCTCGATTAAAAAATAATAAGATTAATCGAGATTAATAATTCTCATCCGGCTGCGACATGCGTAAGAAGTTTGCCATGACTGTTTTGCCATGAAAACAACATGACTGTTGTTTGCCATGAAGTTTGCCGTAAGAAGTTTGCCATCAGCAAAGAAGACGCAGCATTTACCTGGCATTTGCAGCCTGGTCAAGCGTATGAGCAGAAGCTACCTCTCCTGTAGCAGAGGTTGTTGGGCGGGCGGTAGAGCGCGAAGAGAGGTATCTGGTAAGACTCGTGTCGCTATCGGTATCGCTACGAGACAAACCAAGTCAGGCGATAAGCAAGCATTCCGAGTAGCATTAGTCACGTTATTATAGAAAGACTACGACTAGAACGGTGACCTTATTAGTAGCAGGTTTCTCTGCGCAAATTATTGATGGCTAAATTTGAAATAACATGCAATAAATGAATTAAAGTGAAGATTGAACCAAATACGAGTAAATTAATTTTTGCAAAGAGGTTACCTGCTGCACATAAGTACCGTTCAAGAAGTTTATTAAACACAAATCTTTACGACCCATTTCAATAATAAATATATTATTATGCAAACATTAAGAAGCGGTATGAATCGCCCAACACTCAAGACAAAGTTTTAATTCCATCATAAATCTAAATCAATCGCCGAAGCACACAAATTTAAGATGTTAGTAAGCAAATGTACCCTAGCACATGCGAACACTTCGACATTAATGGCTCATAGCACTCAGAATTAATTACAAAGGGGCTAACGATTTACACTGAGTACTTAAGCGTAGAAATTTTGACGCAAGAGCGAAATGCTTTCATCATGATATAGAATTATAGTGATGTGAGTAATGACAAGAAACTTCGAGTGCAGAATTTCGCTAGAGTATATTGGGGTTTGCCTCCAACACGGACATTTAGACTTACTCTGTGCTCTTCAGGTATTTCTAGGAGGCAAGACGAATCTTATACATCCAGCAACGTTAATGTTCCCAAGCAAGTCATATGCAATTAACCAACAATCACATATAATCATGTTGAGGTATAGCTCTGCGTTAAGTGACACACATGCCATATCATAGAAGGAGGTATTATCTCTTATCAAAAATCTTATTTAAAGAATTAGTTGCTCAACATGGAGATCCAAAGAAACTGACCTGTCCGATAACTCAGAGTCTGAGTCAGAGATGTCCCCCTGGAGGGCGACTTGCAAATCTTCTATTCTCTTAAAGGCTAATTTGAGATCGCTCTTGAGGGTGGATACTTCAGACTCCATGATCTCCATCTGCTTCTCAAGCTCCTGTTTCTTGGAGTTAAGCTCCGTGTTTCGTTGCTCGAAGAGGGCGGCTTCTTCCTTGGCCTGACGCAGCTGACGGCCGAGCTTCTTGTTCTGCTCGAGGCTCTGCGACTCCTTCACCTTCGCCAGGTCGCACTCACCGCTCAGGCGCTCCACCTGCTCCTTCAGCCTCGTCACTTGGCTCTGTCAACGGCAATACAAGTCACATTCACTGAACTGTGCACGCCGTGTTTACGTCAACAATGCACGCCGTGTTTACGTCAACAATGCACGCCGTGTTTACGTCAACAATGCACGCCGTATTAACATCAACGATGCACGCCGTATTCGCGGGAGGAATTAATCGAATAATGGCGCATAAAGACAAACTATTGATAGGATTAAGGGTATAAGGTAAGATATATGAAGACTTTTGTACTATATGAATGATGAGCACAAGACCCTTGCAGTCCGACTATGCAGTCAATAAAGAATACAAAGTTAGCTAAAATGAGATACAAGAGTGTGCAGTTGTAAAAACAAATGTAAGTAGGCATTGTAGGAAGAAGAAATAACAAATAGTTTCAATACTTCTGAAACATGTTGATAATTTGAAAGCTTATGATTTATATAAAATGTCAGTTATTCGCTATTGAAACTCACCTCAATTCTTTTCTTGGTAGCGAGTTCGAGTTCAAGTTTAGACTCGAGCTCCTTGACTTTCATCTGCAACATCCGCTGCGTGTGGATGTTGGCGGTCTCGCCCTCCAGCACCTCCACCTTGCTGCTCAGCTCCAGCAGGCGCTCTGACAACAGCTGTCCAGTCATCGATGTTAAGTCAGTCTTTAATGGCATGTAATATATGTGTTTTGTTGATAATTAATGGCATGTAAAATGTGTTTTGTTGATAACTTAGCCTAAACGTAAGCCAGACAGCAGCTGTCCAGTCATCCATGTTAAGTCATTCTTTAATTTCATGTAAAATGTGTATTTTGTTGATAATTAATGGCATGTAAAAGGGGTTTTGTTGATAACTTAGCCTAAGCATAAGCCAGAAAGCAGCTATGCAGTCATGGATGCTTAGTAAGTCAGTCTTTAATGGCATGTAAAATATGTTTTATTGATACCTCAGCCTAAAGATAAGCCCAGACAGTAGCTGTGCATTCATGGATGTTAAGTAAGTCATTGTTTAATGGCATATAAAATATGTATTTTGTTGATATCTCAGCCTAAAAGTATGCTTAGAAAATATCAGAAAAATATTTCATCTCGATGAGCAAGAGTCTGCATGTGCAAAGTTGTTCTTCAATTGTTCAGTATGAACTAAGTTGATTATATGTTGGCATATTTACAGTTAGCACACGTAGAGTTAATATTTGGAGTCAACACGAAGTTTGAAAGAATATATATATATATATATACGTACTGAGCCCCTGGTCCTCATACAATCTGAATTTAGAAATTTTATATTTATAATTTTGAATATAAATATCCCGTCACTTCTAATATGGGTTCCCCCGTTTTTACTAGTGATGCCTCAATAATTTTTTCAAATAATTTGGCTTCAGGAAAATTTACTTCGATGATTGCGTAGGCAAAGTACTCCACACTTTACATAACAAAAACAAAATAAAGGGCTGTGAAATAAGGAATCTAAAATGTCTCCCTATTTCCTAATGGGTTATAAAGGCAACTAAGGCTAAGATAGAAGTCAGATAAACTGAATAAGAGATGAAGAATACAGATAAGAAGATGAAGAAAATGAAGAATACAGATAAACTTAAAGTGATGAAGAAGATGAAGAATACAGATAAGAAGATGAAGAATACAGATAAACTTAAAGTAATGAAGAAGAAGAAGAATACAGATAAAGTTAAAATGAAATATTTGCCATCGTACCTGCTTCTCTTGCTCGAGCTCGGCTATTCTCTGTGACTGTTCAGAGAGCGTGATCTGGTCGACGGAGATTTGTGACACGGTCGACTTGTATTTCTTCAGCGTCTCTGCGTGCAGCTCCTCGTTCTCTTCAAGCTAAACACGCAAAAGAACACTTAATACAAGCACCAAATTCTCTTATCTAAATTGAAGTATTGCAAACACGGTTCAGGAAGTATAAAACTCGTATGGAAGCATTAACACAAGCAACAAATTATCTTCTCCAGAACTTCAAATATGTGAACACGGTTCACGAATTACAGAATTCGCATTCTCTTCAAGCTGAACACGCAAGTAAACAATTAACACAAGCAACAAATTGTCTTCTCCAGAAATTCAAATATGTGAACACGGTTCAGGAATTATAAAACCCGTATGGAAGCATTCAATTTGAACGTCTGTCTATATTTACGGCAGTTCACTCGCATACGAATAAGAGAACATTTACATTAAGTTATTAATTGGAGCGTGTAACTACCTGCAATTTTGCTAAGACTTAACATATGTTACCAGTGCCTAATAATAATAGCCTAGTACTTGCAATACCTTGCAATATTAATAGCCAGTACTTGTAATATTAATAGCCAGTATTAATAGCCAGTACCTGCGTCTGGAGTTCGGTCTTCTCCTTGAGGAGCCTAGACGAGCGGTCCTCGGCCTCCTTCCGGCAGCGCTGGGCGTCCTCCAAGGAGACCTGCAGCTCAGCGAGGTCTGCGTCAGCGGACTGGCGGGCCTTCAGCGCCGCGGTCTTGGCGAACTCGCAGTCCTCCAGCTGCGTCAGTTAAGGGGGACAGTTGCAGGTGGGAACAATGGCTCAATGGCATTTTAAGATCCTTAGTATTTGTTAAGGACGTAGCAGTCCCAGGCCACGATCGATGGATCGCCGCCTCTGATTATCGTTCATCCGCCCTCATTTGGGCCAAGATAGTACTATAAGATAATTAATGCCAGGAGCTGGATGGTATTAGAAGAAAATATAGTATGATATTAGACTATCTTTCTATAGTACGGTATATGAAAAGACAGTAATGTGTAAAACAGTAATAAATAACTGTTTTACTGTGTAAACACACAGTTTACTGTTTTGTAAACAACTGTGTTATTACTGTTTTGTGTGTACTGTTGTAAACAACTGTGTTATTACTGTTTTGTGTGTACTGTTGTAAACAACTGTGTTATTACAGTGTAAAACAGTAATATTGTATAGGAAGAGGATCGCGCAATTAGATTAGGTACTCACATGTCGTCAAGTAGATGTTTTGGTAAACTTGTTATGGTCAAAAAGATTGATTTCAGTTGCCAAATATAATGGTACAATGAAAGTTAAGTTCCCTCAATAGCTTGAATTGCATGATCAAAAGTGAAGAAAATGGTGAACGTAAATACTGAAATCTGTACACCGCCCTTGAAGTTATAAATCTCAATGCATTTCGATAAAAACAACAAATGTTATGTATTTAGTTCCGACAGAATTTCGTCTTTTACAATCATTGACCGTGCGATTCATTATCAGATACCTAAAGTACGCATCCCGAACCCAATAAATATATATATATTAAGGGGACCTGCTACCCTAAATCGAGGTAGCCTCTAACTCCTACAGTTATTATCCGATCATCATGAAACTTCACGTACATACGTAAAATGTAAAAATAATAACATTTTACTTCTATGAATTTTTCGAAAAAATTGATAGAAAACGTGATATTCATAGAAAACGGACAAATAAGGGGTACTATAGAAAATCTATCTCCTCCCACAAATATCGTCCGACAATATCGAGACACATATCATTAGATTCGTAAAGACCATACCTATCAACTATACCATCACTTTTTTCATTTTCCCCATAGTTTTTTTTATGCGCGTTTTTCTCATTTTTTCACTTTTTTTACCCCCTCCCCCCCCTTTCTCCCCCATATATAAGACGAACCATGCACAAATTCAAAAAAAGCGATAGATAGGTCGATAGATATGGTCTTTACGAATCGAATGATATAACTCTCATTGATGTAGCTTGAAAACTGTAGGAGGAGATAGGTTTTCCGTGACAATAAGTTGCATAAGTTGAACTTTTCGGGACGGCGCGACAAAGTCTCGCGCGCCTCGAAATAGGCACTCAATGTAGCATGGATACCAAATTATAGGCTTCTGTAGCTTAGTCCACTCAAGGATGCAAGCAGCAACTTGTAGCGCACCTCCACGTACAATGTTAGGAAGGTAACTGAGCTCAGATGCCAGATACACCAAGATATGTAGTCTTGCCGCTGTAATTTTCTCTGGTCTATTTACTGAAGGAACTCCACCCCCCGCCCCCAAATAAAGGCGGGCCATCTGCGTCAATATTGCCGTACATGAATCGCAGTAGTATCGTTGGAAAGCTCAGAATGTCAGCTTTAAGATGAGACTAAGCATGTAACTGCAGTACAACTCAAGTAGAAACTATATTCAAAGATTTCAGCAGCTAATTTCTTTATATCTAATTACTTAAAGAACTCTCCCACCCGCTTCCCTTTAAAGAGACGTCATTAACGTAAATATTGACGTACAGCGATGGTAGTGGTACCATTGGAAAGAGCAGAATTCCAGCTTTCAGATGAGCACAAAAACACAAAAATGCCAAAATTGAAGATTTTGGGTGGCAGGTCCCCTTAATAGTTCTAGATTAAAAGTTTAGCGTCAAGTACACTTTTCGATGGTAATTTTTAGTTATCGAGGCCAACCTCAATAATATGAGTGGCCATCGGGGCTCCGCATGATGATGCTGGTGCAGTGGTAATTTTTAGTTATCCAGTCAAGACTCAATAATATAAGTGGCCCCTGGCCTGAGTCTTGAGCCCTCCGGTGCCCCCTAAATAGTTCTAGAGTAAAAGTTTAGCGTCAAGTACACTCTTCGCTGGTAGTTTTTAGTTATCCACTTGAGACTCAATAATATGAGCGTCTACTGACCTGAGTCTTGAGCTGCCGGATGATGAGCTTGCTGGGACCGTCGGTTTGCGTCTTCTCCAGCATCGTCTGAGTGTCTTTGAGCAGAGCCTTCGTCTTGCGGAGGTCTTTCTTCAGTCTGAAAAAAACAAAGACAGGAATGTATACTTGAAGAAAATATACACAGGAATGTATACTTGAAGACATTATGTACAGGAATGTATACTTGAAGAAAATATTACAGGGATGTATACTTGGAGAAATTATGTACAGGAATGTATACGCGAAGAAAATGTGTACAGAAATGTATACTTGAAGAAATTATGTACAGGAATGTATACGCGAAGAAAATGTGTACAGGAATGTATACTTGAAGAAATTATGTACAGGAATGTATAGTACTTGAATAAAGTATATTCAGCAATGTTTACTTTAAGAAAGTATTACAGGAATGTATACTTGAAGAAAATATATTCAGCAATGTTTACTTTAAGAAAGTATTACAGGAATGCAGTAGACTTGGAGAAAGCATGTACAGGATGTACCTATACGTGAAAAAAGTATAGACAGTAATGTATTTGCATTTGGGAAATGTGAAAAAATTTATTAGCGCTTACTTGAAAACTTGCATTTGATCAGATGCAGAGAGCGTTAGCAATCTTGATTGTAACTCACAAAGTAAATCAGAATTGATAATGAGAATTAAAACGAAGAATTATATGAAGAAAAGTCTTGCAAGAAAAAAAAAACTTTGAATACAATTCTTTTACGCAATAACCGAGAAGAATGAGTTTCTTGCGGTGTCTGGAATAAACTGCAAAATGCTCTACATATACTAAGTTACATTTATGCAATATAAAAGTTGGGCCAACCAAGAATTTATTCGCGAATTAAAATAAATATTTCAACAACTTAATGGTGATAACTGACGTCATGCCGAAGTGCACTACGTGTATTAATTTACATTTAATTAATACAGCAAGCCTGAGTCCACAGTGTACAGGGCGAACAGTCGTGCCCGTGGCAGCCTTATGACTGCACCTGTGCACCAAGTAACCACTCTACCTGTGCACCGAGTACCACACCTGTGCACCAAGTACCACACCTGTGCACCAAGTACCACACCTGTGCACCAAGTACCACCCTACCTGTGCACCACCCTACCTGTGCACCAAGTACCACCCTACCTGTGCACCAAGTACCACCCTACCAGCAGGTAGGGTGGTACTCGGTGCACAGGTAGGGTGGTACTTGGTGCAACTCGGTACACCTGTCTCTTATACACATCTAGATGTGTATAAGAGACAGCCTGTGCACCAAGTAACCACACCTGTGCACCAAGTACCACCCTACCTGTGCACCAAGTACCACCCTACCTGTGCACCAAGTACCACACCTGTGCACCAAGTACCACCCTACCTGTGCACCAAGTACCACCTGTCTCTTATACACATCTAGATGTGTATAAGAGACAGGTACCACCCTACCTGTGCACCGAGTACCACCCTACCTGTGCACCGAGTACCACCCTACCTGTGCACCAAGTAACCACCCTACTTGTGCACCAAGTACCCTACCTGTGCACCAAGTACCACACCTGTGCACCAAGTAACCACTCTACCTGTGCACCAAATCGTCGTCAGGAGCGACGCTGGATCGGTCCAGGAGCTCCAGCAAGCGTCGCTCCAGTTCATGCTTGTCCCGCACCAGCTGTGTACGCTCCTCGTGTTCCGTCTCCACCTGCGCCTCCAGCGCTGCAACACGTCAACTTATCAGTTTATGTCGCAAAAATTAAAAGATTGAGATAGATAAGCAGTGAACTCAGATAACAGCAGAGTATTAGATGGCAATTAAGAAAGATAAAGGGTAAACTGCTATTGTCCAAGAGCTAAACTGCTTAGCTAAGTAAACTGCTTAGCTAAGGGAATAACGGTTATAAGAGTGAATGCTTAAACAAGATAATAAATGCTAAAGAAACAAGCTAAATATTCGACCATTGAAATGATTAATAAGGACATTATTCCCTGTGTGAACAATAAAGTCTTTACAAACTGAGTGAACAATAAAACCATTACTCGCTGCATGAACAATAAAGACATTTTCTGCGGGCACAAAAAGACTCTAAAAAAATTGGTAAGGGTTGTTAATGAAGTGTGAATATATATAATGGCCACATTGAAGGTCATCGGAGGTTAGAGTAGCCTAATTGAGCCAAGGCATTAGCATACTGGCATCTGCAGGCGACTGCTTTACCTTTAACTTTTTTCTGGGCGGCAATGCGCACTTCCTCGACCTCTTCTTCCCTCTGCTGCACTTCTTTCTTGTGTTCTTTCCTCATTTGTTCGTTGCTCATCTCAAGGCGAGTGCGCGCTGCCTCCAGCATCTGCACTTGACCGGCCAGCTCGTCCAGCTCTTCTTCCTGCATTGCAATACAGCGAGCTTAGTATCCTTATCCTTAGGGATAAGGATACTAAGGTATCCTCAGTATCCTTATCAGCTGTTCACTGAATGCTCGCAGGCATAGCACAATACAGCGAGCCGTTCATTGAATGCTCGCAGGCATAGCACAATACAGCGAGCCGTTCATTGAATGCTCGCAGGCATAGCACAATATAGTATATAGCATTTTTGTGCCTCAACGAGCAACATTCACAGTTATTTCTGAAGAAAATAACATTTAGTTGAGATCGTCTCTAGCTTCAAAGATCGTGTCGTATTCGAGATTTTAACGTCTACGGATGCCTGAACTATAGTATTTTTTCGTCGACAATTTAGCTGCACGAATACTGCGTGATAGAGTTATTATAAATTACAATCATACTTAGACTAAAATTATTAAAACAATCCAAAGAAATACACATATATTGTAAATAAATAATGAATACTCCTCCGCATCAACAACAAAATTTGTTAAGCAGTAGAATTAAGAAATTGTCGGTGTCTTACACGGTAATTTCAAAATGCGTTAGATGCCAGGAATTTTAGACCAACTCTTGTCAGTCTTCGTAAAGACAAGAGAGCATGAGTACAAGGTCAAGAAACATGGCCACAAATGTAATAAAGATGTTGCATGTGAATTAGCAATGTTTTTCGTGTTGCAGAATTGTTCAGTTCAAAACATCACTGAAGACAAAGCAAAAAAACGCCACTCGAAAGCACGCTTTCTAACGGAGAGCTGCAATACACGCGTCCGGCGTAAGAAGTGGGATTCATCACAGTCCTGCTTCGGATAATTGTTTAAACGAAACTGAACTTGAATTCAAACAATGTATGGTAATACCTGTTTTACCAAAAGATTCATGTTTAAATTAATGAAAGAAACAAAAGTTAGTTTAACCGATCATAATTCATTTTGAAAACCGCACGAGCAAGCGACACGGCGCCCAAGATCTCGACAAGACTTGCGGGGAGAGAGAAAGAGAGAGAGTGAGAGAGAGAAAGCATCCGTTCTGATAGCCATGACATGTCTGTGAGTTCGGCATGATAATTATAGACGACGGCAACATAACAGTCTCTATGTACGGAATGTATTCTACAATCGTCAGATCTTGTTATTTGAATTTAGTTCATCAGTCTATTTGGGTTAACCTTTTCAGGAGCCGACGTCCCAAGTCCGCGCATAAGTTCTTTTTGCCTCCTGATCATCGACTCGAGTTTTCAAGTCATTACAGCGCTACCCAAGTTTTTCGGTCATATAAGTCAGCTTACAGTTCCCCAGTGAACCTTATCTCCGACTATAAATTTTAGACACATGCAGTGTTCGAGTTCCGCATGCATTCGTACTTTCAGGATGGTTTCAAAGTAGCTTTCGAGTCCGGTCGATTACAGTCACCCAAACCAATGACTCGAATTCAATACCAGAACTGATAAATGACTCGAATATCAGTACCAAAACTGATAAATTACTCGAATATCAATACCAAGATAAATTACTCGAACATCAATAGCACTCACCTGGTCCTTGAGTTTGTTCTCGAGGTCGTGCTTGAGTTTGCGCAGCTGAGTGACCTCCTGGTCGCCCTGAGACGAGACGGAGAGCTCGTCCAGCTGCTTGGTGAGGGCGGCCACGCGTTCGTCGCGCAGCTCCAGCTCCAGCTTCAGCGTCTGCATGGCAATAAACAATTACACTACAATTATTAGCTATTTATATTCAACACATATTCAACACGAGCATTCTTCTATAAACTAGCGCAAAAATATAGCGCCGGAACAGGAAAATACGACTTGTATCCATGGGAATGTAGAGGTTGATTATTTATTTATACCTGTTGGTGCAGGAAAAAGTTAAAAAAAAAAATTTTTAGATATAGATTTTCGTTGATATTTTTTCCACACAGACTTCATCAATAGTTTTACAAGTGCGAAATATGCCACGCACCATACGTACATTGTAACAATACCGATATTAAGATTAAGGGGTTAAGATGGCATTTTATTACCATGCACCATAAATGAGAGAATAAATTAAACTAAAAAAAAAGACAGATGTCGGACACCCAGGAAAAAGGTCGTAGCTCTATATTATTAACCTAACCTAACAATAAATTATTTATCGCAGCTTAAAAAAGGTAATTTTGAATGCAGAGCCTGAAATACCAGTTGCAAACACGACAACAGTAAAATTTCTTCAAGCATTCCCCCGACGCCAGGGTACCGCTAGAGTCGCAGCCCGACCTCATTCACGCGAGCAATGCGCGTGTTTCTAGCCGCGAGTCAAGAGGTTGTCGCAGCGAGCGTGTCGACAACGTCACCGTGTCGCTGCAATGCACGCTGAATTGCACAAGCAAAGGCGCTTTTGACGCCCGCGCCAAATAATGAACCCAATGATGTGTTGATGTGTTTTCGTTCGATTGCATACAAATTTAGTTCCTTTGCATACTCAAAGTGTCTTTTGGATAAGAGGACTAACAGCGACTAATTATTAAGGAACACGCTGCGGACGATGAATGATCTTATGCTGCACAACACAAATTAGAATAAAGTAAGTAATTCTAGGTACAAGTTTGAATAAGAGCTGTGCCTCTGACACAAAAGAGTTTCTGTGCCTTGAACTATGCCCGCAATTTGTCAGGAATGGAGCTTAGTGAAATCAAAGACCAGCTGCAAGAGCTCAGAAAATCAAGAAGCTTTTGATCTTATCTGACGGTGACCACAGGCAACGCTCGTCATGGCACTACACATAGCATGGCGGCCTAAAGAGCACACAACTCGAGGTCAGGGTCATGTGCAGCGTAAATAACGAGGCATAACATACGGAAGCTCATCACTTCATCGTGCATAGTTCAATGATTGATCGAGTGATGCTCGATTTGCCACACAGGCAGCGAGCTGTCGACGATCTCGTCAGGGCTTCGCGTTCACAACCAAACGCGGGCTACGCTTACCGGTCACGACAATATTTACTAATTCAAATTGCAGATGAACGTGAACCAATACGCGTTAGAAGAGGAAAAATGTGACAACTTATAAAATACAATTTATAGTAACTAAAAACATGTTTGTATAAACAATATTGTACCTACAAGCAGAGTCACGCTGGATTTGCAATAAATTAATGATGTGTGCAATCGAAGTGCCATTCCTCAGCATTTACAAAAAGCTATTAATATGGTAACTACAACACAAACGTGAGCATTTTTTATCCTATATATGTACCTCGCTTGTTTCGTTCCGCCCGGAAAGAGACGACGGCCATGATTGACAGATCGAATGTAGTAAGGCGCAATAATGGAGCGCAATAATGGAGCGATTGTTCGAGTATGCAGGTGCTGCTATAGCTCACCACTGAACCGTACAGCATCCACCAACTAGACGTACAATATAAATGCCTGCATTGCCAGAATCCGCATCAATTTCCATAACATTATCATTTGTCGAGGGAAACGTCGCAAGGAACAAAAAGATAACTTGATTTTCATTATGTTGCTAACGATCTAAACACTTAGGTACAGCCTTCAGAAGCTTGTGAAGGTTTTGTTGATGTTTTATCATCTGAATTCAATGTAGAAAAGTTAGATTAATTTTTATCTAAATTCTCTAACAGTAAATAACACACAAATAGCGTATTTCAACGTAAAAGTGTTCTTAAATACTTTGCCAAGCTTGTAATGTTGCGGATGAAGTGGATAGTCGATACATCATCCATCAGCTAGAAATTACATGGAAATCAATCTTGAGCAAATAAACGTGCTGATGATCTTACAACAGTAAGATCGTCAACACGTGCATCAGTGGCGAGGTTCATCTTGTAACGCTGCTGCTTGCCGGAAGAGAAAGTGTGGCCAGCGATGTGTTGCTGTTACTCCCGAGCGTGTAGGTACTGCGGAGGAGTACAGCTCTTCGCTCTCTCTTTTCTTATGACGGACCATAACCACCAAGTTCAAGTGTAGAGAGTAAAACAGGCATGACAGCATTGTTCGATGGCAGAGAATTAAATACTTTAAAGTATTTTCTATATGAAAATCGTCCCCTAAACCGAAGATACTATAACTAAGGTACTGAGAATTGTTCAAATAGACCGAGGATACTAAAGACCTGAGAAATAAACTTTTAGATAGGAAGTGGAGGTCATTATAGAATGCACAAGGACTTGTATCGTACCCGAGGACACGTCGATACAAGCATAAGGCACCGCAGGCTTGAGCCACGCAAACAGGAAGTGTTTTCGAACACACCAAGACACTGGGGCTTCATTTGGTCGCTGTGAAGCTGCCACGCAGCACTATAGGTAACGTGGGCAAAGATCTTGATATAGTTCAGCTTCAGCACTTGTGCAATTAGAAAATTAGTATTCCGAGCATTGAAGCCCTTTACCAAGAAGCCATCACAAGATGAGGGTCTCATAGCAGCCAAGTTATTTTTGATTCTGCTCCGAGCAATTAAGATTTGATTGATTGATGCTGCATTAGCCAGCATTTGAGAACAAAAGAGGCATTGTCTTCTGAGTATACAAAGCTTCTAGGAAGCTCTCATAACTCCGGACGCGGCATGCGACCGAGACTGCAGTCCGAGAATTCAGCCCTTTGGCCAAATGTTTCTGGGTTTGGAACAATAGTTCATGCCGATTGGGCTCTTTAAAAGTATGAGCAATAAAAATTCATACACGCATCCTAATTCTATACACAGAACACTTGAGATTAATTAAAACAGAACCAGGCCGGTTAATTAAGAACCGTCCAGTGAAAAAAAAAAACGAATTTTTTCGACGAACGAAAAAAAAGTTTCGTTTTTCGAAACGTTTCGTTTCGTTTCGAAACGAGAAAAAAACGAAATTGCAATTTTGACAGTAATATCCTCCACGACTGAAAATTACAATGGATAACATGATAACTCAATTGGGTAAAACGCATGCCGAAATAAGCGTGCGGAAGCGAGACATCGTTTTTCTGGGCACAAAACTCGCTCGTAGACACGGCAATTATGGGTGGCCGCAAGAGCAGGAAAGATGCAAGCTACACGAGTTTCGCGGAACTTGAGGGGATCTGGGGCCATACTTTCAAAACTCGCTAAGTTAACGTAATTACTTACGCTATATTTTCTTGTCTATGATTGGTGGATTTTTGAGGGGATCAGGGGCCATACTTTCAAAACTCACTAAGTGAACGTAAGTACTTACGCTCTATTTTCTTGTCTATGATTGGTGGATTTTTGAGGGGATCAGGGGCCTTACTTTCAAAACTCGCTAAGTGAACGTAAGTACTTACGCTCTATTTTCTTGTCTATGATTGGTGGATTTTTGAGGGGATCAGGGGCCATACTTTCAAAACTCGCTAAGTGAACGTAAGTACTTACGCTCTATTTTCTTGTCTATGATTGGTGGATTTTTGAGGGGATCAGGGGCCTTACTTTCAAAACTCTTTAAGTGAACGTAAGTACTTACGCTCTATTTTCTTGTCTATGATTGGTGGATTTTGCTTGAAAGGTCGTCAATGATTGGCTGATGAACTTACGATCTCTTAACTTTTTTTGAAAGTATGGGTCCAGGCAGGGATAATGACAGGGGTCGATCAAATGAAAAGCAAGAAATCTCGACCACACTTCCTGCTGCCCGGCTCATCATGCATGTAGGCCACACGCGCGCGACATTGACGAGACCAGTACGTCAATTTTGTATGACCATAGAAGCAATATTACAGAGGGTAGTTTACACTGATTATGGTAACCTATACTTTTACCCATACGAGACTAGAATCGCGACTGTGGCTGACCATATAGAACGATGTCAATGTAGCGAACCCATAAATATCTTACGAAACGTTGTTCATACCTGCGAACGTGGTTAGGATATATTGACACTAACACACAAAAGAGAATTGTATGCGAGTTCAAAAATGCTAGAACTTTTGATCTGTCCGCAAATGATATGTGCAGCTAATATGTGATATGAAAATTGTTATAATTTTGCTAATTTAATTCGTAAAATTGTTTTAAACATTAACAATAAGTCGACAAGTTCAGGCAAAATAAATTACCATCGAAGTTCAGTGTATAAAAAATTATAAAAATTAGTGAATCTTCTCAGTAGGATTCCCATTCAAATGTCAAATGAAGAACTTTTGTTATGCGAAAAAAGAATTTACCGCATGAAGAGTTTACTCTCCCAGAATGACAAAAAAATGGAATTTAAAAATATTATTATACTTAACCGAAGAACACGTATCGAACTAAGAAGAAAATATCCTAATGAAAGCTTAAACAATACGTAGGCACTTCAGCTCTCAACAGTCAATCAGGTCTTCAAGAAATAAGGGTTCAGTTATTGGTCCAAAAGTAAGTCATTAAATTTCAATCGATCGATAGCAAACTATAGCTATATACAAGCTATATACAAGGAAAATAGACTACGTTGACAATAACAAACCTGATAGTCTATAGCCATTGACGTGTCCAAAGAAGCAACTTGCCGTAGTGTGACGACAGGCGTACTAAGCTCGTCTTCTTCAAACGCTGCACTTCCTTCAAGTTCTTTACGATGAGGCAGTTTATCATCACGATTCTCATCACACGAAGAAACTTGAATCTTTTTTTCTCCTCCAATGCCACTCATGTGGTCATTTATTTCCCCATATGGCGGACTTGGAGACTTGCGGTGAATTATAGACTTAATTTCCGTATTGTAGGACTTGTACTTGGAAGAGTAACTCTTATCAACAGAGTTAGTCCTATTTTGTGGCTTTACTCTATCATCACCAATGCCTTCCCAGAGCGCAATGCGAGCCTTCAAACCAGCGCGAACTTCGCTCGGATTTTTCTCTTTCATGTTGAATGTTGGCAAAAATAATGTTCTAATAAACACCTGGAAGCGACATTGACCTGTACTTATAAAGAGACAACATATATGTAAGATGGAGGCAAAACTAAGACAACTGAAGTCGTTGATTTGTGAGCGCGCAAGCACGAGCGGATGGAGCGACCATTATTAAGGCTTATATGTGGCGGCAAAAACTAAAGCCCAGGCATATCTTGCGCCACGACCCAGCAGGCAATTATTATAGGCAGGCCGGGGCAACGCGTGCAGCACAAAAATGAACATTCTGCAATATTTCTTGCTCAAAACTCGGTAGGCCCGTACTACAAATGGTCTATGGAGTTAGTAATATGTAGATATTAAAAACAAAATTAGCCAGGGCAGGGCAATTTTTAATTCATTTAACAGGATTAGATGAATTAATGCAGCACAAAATCCGAAAGGCCTCTGCCCTTTTTCAGGGTTTATT
Source organism: Hyalella azteca (assembly GCF_000764305.2). Lineage (NCBI taxonomy): Eukaryota > Metazoa > Arthropoda > Malacostraca > Amphipoda > Hyalellidae > Hyalella > Hyalella azteca. Next base: position 328,646 of record NW_025941472.1, read on the forward strand.
CAATAAGATGAACTTTTTGCCGCTAAAAATTAGCCAAGACATGACAATTTGACAGCTTATAATGACTCGAAATTAAAACGCCGTTCTTAGCAGCCTGCAATCAAGTTTTAAAAACTTTTTTGACTCACAAAATTTACTGATTTTTTGCATCCCCCAGTAACATAGGATGAAATTTTCGTGCTAAAAAATAAGATGTAAGGTAATTTTGTGCACAAAGTTAGATCAATACTAGATTTTTGCAGTACAATGTTAAAAGTCATTGTACAACCACTGAATAAGAGTAGCGACTTTTACGAGCCATCGAGCTGAAAATGATATTTATTCATCTTAAGTTTTGATTGGAAGGCTTTTTATAATCAGCAAAAATCATAATAAATATTTGCATATCTAATTCCGTATGACATATTCCATTGCACTTATAATTGGATACGACGTTTCCTCCTCTCCACAACATTAGATAGCGATCAGCAGCTGCCTGCCAGCCAGCGTCCACCCACACAGCGCCTCCAAGAGATAAAAAAGTAACATAAAAAAACTAATGAGAAATAAAGAAAAATTGTCATTCCTTTTCTCTCCATTATGGTTACCTACTTCGTAAATTGATTTGCCAGTAAAACAGGCATGTTCGCAAAGTATTTAAAAGCAAAGAAAACGCCAATCAAATTCACAATATCGATATATTGATTCACCTTTGCGTTTTCTTTGCATTTAAATTCCTTGTGAACTTACGATTTAGGCAGATTGATAATAAAAGGCAATGTTCGAGCACACACGACAGAAACAATAACTCCTGCCCTATAGCAAGAGTACTGTGGATACCCCGGCGACAGGCTGACCGGGGCCATACTTTCAAAACTCTTTAAGTGAACGTAAGTACTTACGCTCTATTTTCTTGTCTATGATTGGTGGATTTTGCTTGAAAGGCCGTCAATGATTGGCTGATGAACTTACGATCTCTTAACTTTTTATTAAAGTACGGGGGTAGACGAGAGACCGGAGAAGCGCCGACCAAGATTACGCACGGCACGAGAGGCAGCAACCCGCGACTTAGAGACCAACAATTGTTTAAACATCACGCTGGCACCAAGACAATAGCAATTAGCATAATGGCGTAAAGGTAAAATGAGCATAGGATTGCAACACCACCAGAGGCGAGGACGATAAAAAACAATAATGAACATTAACAAGTGACACAAAGCACACGTATTAAATTCTCGTGTAATTTATGCTGCAAACTCTTCCTCATTTCATACTTTAATGTTCAATGTCTGCGCGCATAACAGAATGACCCTCAAAATACACGCAACCGAAGCGAATGGCGCTCACACTTTTATGCGGACAATGCGTATTTGCTTTGCTCTTCTTACTTGAATTGTTCTGCAGCTCATCCATTCTGTTCATTTAGCTCTGTATTGTTCACTCGCGTCAATTTGTTCTGTAGTGCTATTCCTACCTGAATTGTTGCGTGACATTATTTGGAAGCATAAGAGCCATGTAGGCCCCAGCTGCACACGCACCAAGCGGATGCACGCAGATACGGACAGAATTGTTATACATATGATTTCAGCAGAGTATCATCACAATGATGAATATCATCACAATGCTAAGTATCATCACAATGCTGAGTATCACCACAATGCTTAATATCATCACAATGCTAAGTATCATCACAATGCTAAGTATCATCACAATGATGAGTATCATCACAATGCTGAGTATCATCACCATCATTTGAACTCGTACGAAAATCAATGGTAAGCTTATACACAACACAAACTCAACCGCACGCTCGCTTGTCCGAGTCCACGACTCAGACTGGCCCCCCACTATATATAAGACGGACCTTCAGAATCCCTAAGCCCGCTCAGAATTCCCTGATAACATAAGCAAATTAGATATGAACACTGAGCTACAATAAGATGTTAAGCCTAACATGGTTTGTAGTTCATATCCCTGTGAATAATATATTTAACATATAATTTAAAGAAAATTAGTTCACAGTTTTTTTTACTTCAATAGCATGAAATTAAAGTTGGCAACATTTGGGAAAAGGTCAGATAAAGTTGCAATCACACTTTGAAAAGAATAACAAGAAAAAAGTTTGGGAACCACTACCTATTTAGATTTCGTGTATAAGAATGTCAAGGTCTGAAAGAGAGCTAAGCGGTGTTCTTGGAAACTCAAACTGCTCAGATTTTGAGGATACGGAAGCATGACCGACTGCCCATTGTCTTGCAATGATTGAATATGACGCTGTACTCTGAACCTCGATCACTCACGCCTCACAACCCACTAGGGCAGATAGTTGAAACTCTAGAGCAAGTCTACCGTTGCAACAAGATACATCGGTACATCAACAACAGCACTAGTGATGTTGGAGGATGCCTACAGTTGCAGCAGGATATATCGGTATATCACCAACGACATTAGTGACGTAACTAGATAACCTTTAGCAAAGATCCTTAATACATCACATAGTCAAACGTCGCGGCGTAATACAGCGCATAAAAGTTATTTATATCAGTTACCCTCAAGTCCGAGAAAAAATATCCCTGCATTGATAACGAATTTTTTACTAAATGATGCCTTTTATTAAAGTAATCATTATGCAGGGCTAATGATACTTTATCCTAGATAATAGATAATACATACAGTTCGCAATTTGGATTATTTTCTATCAATATTCAATGATAATTACGGCTTTGATGTCTTGATTTGTCGTACAGTCAATTTGTTTTGAAATAGTGTTATTCTAAATGATGAACCCAATTAAAAAAATCGTATTTATTTATGTTTAAATTCAAAATTATTAATTTATTCCACGATATTCGTATAATTCGTTGAACAATACGAAAACAAACTGCATCAAAGAATGATAAGAGAAGAGAAGAGAATAAACACTTCTTAATGGAAAAATAAATCGAACTATGATATCTGTAGTCCAGCTTCATACTTCTATAATTAAACGGTCTATAATTACTAAACTAGGAAAACCCCAGCAAATTATGGTAGAGCAAAACATGAACGATTTCCTCCACGATTTCCTTCACTGACAAGATAAGTGAACCACAACAACACAAAAATCTAGGAGATAAGAAAATGACCAGAGGAGCGCATTCGATTCAATATTACGTAATAAGCTTTCAAACTGACAACAAAGCCACAATAATGCATTAAACTGGTACTTAAACAAGTTTTGTTAAAGACCAGAGAATTAGTTTTATTTATTTGCTTATAAATAGCTAATAAATAAAACTAATTCTCTGGTCTTTAACAAAACTTGTTTAAGAGAAGAAATTCTGCCAGCCTACACTAATATTAAACTGGTACTGTGCATAAATATAAGATGTACCTACATGTTCAGAGTTTATATAGGTATAGGTACATAAGGCAATTTCACCAGATTACCACGACGGCCCTACTACCGCCGTTATCATGCGGCATGACGTGAGGTTAGATTGAACTATCGGAGCGAGTTCGCCCACGTCGGCAAGCGCACGAAAGCCGGCCGCTCTCACTGCCCAGCGTCACCCTTCACCTAACTACGATCAACAGACTGGCTGGTAAACCATCACGGGTTGACCTCACACGTTATCCTATAGCTGGGTCTAGTCTAGTCTAGCGCATTAATGGAGCACATAACACAATTGAGAAGCTACGGAAGGCACTCCAGTTGTACATGAAAGGCCGCGTAGGTAGCAGGTGTGTGCGCACGAGAGAACAGGACTCGGCATTTTAGGCCCCAGGGTATCATGTTGTAGACCCGCCTTGGGTACTGTTTCTGAATCGGTGCTGCCGGTGTTGCTATATATCAGACCTGCACTGTCACAGCCTTTCAGCGATATGAGCCGTTTCTTAAACTTGATGTAATACAAACATAAAATCTTCAAAAAAGTACAATAACAATTCGTGTGATTATTTTTAATGCGTGAAGAATTGGAAACGTCAATTTGAATGTTCATACCATCTTCATTTTATCAGACAATAAGAATCAAACAAGCTTCGAGAAATTCAATTGGTAATTACAACTAGTATTTCCAGCCCGAGAACAATTATCGCATATGAGGTCACATCATTCAAGGCACAGGAAAAGTTCAGCGGAACAAATTCGCAAACAACCTCACACGCCGATGGCTGAGCCAGCACTGCCTCGACACAGCGCTCCAGCCTGAGCCAGCGATGGCCACGTAGCGCAAGCGACCTCCTCTGCTTGGCCAGCAGCGGCGGCAACCACAACTGCAGCGGCGCCAACTGCAGCAAAAGCAGCAGTGGCAACCACAACAACTGCAGCGGCGGCAACTGCAGCAAAAGCAGCGGCGGCAACCACAACAACTGCAGCGGCGGCAACTGCAGCAAAAGCAGCGGCGGCAACTGCAGCAAAAGCAGCGGCGGCAACCACAACAACTGCAGCGGCGGCAACCACAACAACTGCAGCGGCGGCAACCACAACAACTGCAGCGGCGGCAACCACAACAACTGCAGCGGCGGCAACCACAGCAACAGCAGCGGTGGCAACGACGGCATAAGCAGCGCTGGAAACCACAGCAAAAGTAGCAACAGCAGCTGCAGTGATATTATTATGGCAATGCCACGAAACTGCACGCCCAAATATTACTCGGGCGACGGCATTCTAGCCATAAATTCCTAATAATAATAAGTTTATTCGTGATTCCTAACTACATACTAAGGATTTGCAGACAAATAGTAACCATTGAAGAGTGGTCGGCAAGCTTGCGACGCCCGAGATACGAGTACTGCGGTTCGCAATACGACCTTTGGTCGCCTACAGCACGCAGCTGAGCGTGAAATTCCGCCCACACTGCACTCACTACACTCCAATACAAACATAGCGGAGCAAGGAGTGGGTCAAATAAACACTTAAAGTAGAAACTGAGCTGCGCTGATGCAGTCAACACAGCGAGGACAGCAGCAGAAGGAACAGCAGCATCAGGGGACAGCCACAGGGGACAAACACAACCAAAGCCAATACATCAGCGGGACACGCAGCGACGTCAACAAGAGGTTACGTAAGTGCAGTGCAGGGCAGGAGGCGCCGTTACCGCAGCCTGTAGCCTGTGTACGAGTTGTGTCAGGCGTACGTCAAGACAGGGACAGTGACAGGAGCATAGCAGTGATTGTGGCAGTGGCGTATTAGTGACAAGCAGTGACGTATTAGTGACTAGCGATGGCATTGCAGTGACAGTTGCAGATTATGGCTGTACATATGGCATACTACAGCGGCTGTAGCCGCTGTAGTATGGTAGTGACTGTGGCAGTGGCGTTGCAGTGGAGGACAATGGCGTCGCAGTGGTACGGCAGTGACAGTAAGACATGGTAGTGACTGGCAGTGGCGTATCAGTTACTAGAAGTGGCTTTGCAGCGACTGTAGCAGTGCATGGTGTGGCAGTGACTGTAGTACAGGCATTGCAGTGACTGTAGTGCAGGCATTGCAGTGGCTGTAGCAGAGGCATTGCAGTGGCAGTAGTAGTGGCATGGTATTGACTTATGACCTTGTGATGAGTTCAGGACTTCTTAGTCCACGGTCACGCTGATACGCCGCCTTCGTCGTCCTTCGTCTCCAAGTCGTCGATAGGCCCTCGGGTCCCAGATGTAACGTTGGACGTGTTCCGTCTATTTGCCCTCCTTTGAGCCAGCTGACGCAAGATGCTGTTGCTTGTCACTTGCTGAGGGTATAGTTTCCCATAACTGGGCGGCTAAGATCTTTCTCAAAAACTTGTTCAGTCGTCTCGTGAATGTCGCAATAGTGAAATCCCCTCCTCCTCAGCACCTTTGGGTCCTGCCACGCGGCACGCACCCTCATCACAGCCTCGGTCCTGCCACGGACAGTGATCCATCACGAAGGAGTCGGTACTCCGGCCGTGGCTCGGTTATTAAATGGGGAAATCCTGCTCAGTCTCACCACTTTTCGTCGTGAGAACGAAAAGTATGGTGCTGCTTCGTGGTGGTGCTGCTTCCCACGTTCGAAATGTCCTCCAAATCTACCCCAACTGTTGTCTTCTTCGCTCAACTATTTCCTTGATGAGGTCATCGAGTAAATTGGTACTCATCAACACTCCGAGATCTCGAACAAGTTGCTTCTCCTCAATATCTGTGCCATCCGATGCCAAGTAGCAATGTGGTATCCCTGACTCTGTGCCGTCTCAATACTTCGAACTTTGTGCCGTTGAATTGCATATTATTAACTAAGGCCCAATCGTACATTGTCGACACGTCATCCTGCAACCTCTCGCAGTCTAGGTCATCTGTGATCCTCATCAGCACTCTTGTATCGTCCGTAAATGTCAATGTAGATGAGTGGGTAAGTTCCGAATCGATGTCGGCGATGTGGATGAGGAAAAGGATCGGTCTTAGCACCTAGCCCTGTGGCACTCCACTGAGCGTATTAAAAGAAATACTTAGGGTTCTCTCTGATGACCTCGATTACTCGTTCCTCGGCAGTTAGTTGTTTCGTCCTGAGCGAGTCCAGCAACATGAATTCGATTTCCTTGTAGAGCACTACTATAGTCTCTGTCTCCTCAGATCACTAGTGGATTTAGCTATCTGCTTATTCAATCCTGTGAATTTCCTCAGGATGCTTTGTCTGTATCTCGGAATCCTGAAGACTTTAGGGCCCGTTTTTCTTCGGATATGACGCACACATACCTGTGCTACTTTCTTACATAGTTTTGTGTAACTTTCCTCTGCATTTCTCTCATGAATATCTTCTCTCCAGTAAATTTTGTGAAGTTCATTACAAATTGCTTCTCAATCCGTTCTTCGATGGTGGAAGTCCAGTCCTGCCAGTCCTTCTTGGGGTATAGACCTGGGCTGGGTTTCAATTCCAATTATTGTCGTATCCATCATCTCAAGGCGGTGGTTCGGACAGTGAGGTTCTCTTCAAAACGTGAATAAAGCGTAGGTAATTCTGACTCTATTTTATACTATAATAGTGAAAATAGCTATATTGCGAAGTGGAGAAGGGACTAAAATATGTTAAGCAATTATAGGTAGGATATGACTTGACCGCAAAGTTAGGGAAAAAAACGTGAGATCGAGGGTTTGCTTATAGTTTGGATGGGCGAGGGTATCAAAAGGTGCAACTCAAAACTGTCGCGGCGTTCGTGGTATATAGGCTTATGTTTGCACGACGTCCTGCTATATAAAGCCGTAAAATTCGCGCCAAAGGTTGTTCTACTGCGGTGACCGTCACGTCAGTACGGTCTGTAGCTATCTCCGCACCGGCTTCGGTCGTTGGGCGGCGAGTCGCGAAATAACGGCCGCGCGAAACGTCGAGTGTTTCATACCACCACGATTCCGATATAACAACGTCAAAAATTAAGCATCGGCCACTATTTCGCCATATATGTACGGTCAACATCATTGCTATGGCTGTGATTCAGCCGTGAAACAACGCGAGAAGCCACGAGATGTCCAACGATAATAACACCGGCAATCATGGAGATTCAAGTACAGCGCGCTCCGCGGAAATTCTTATCTGTACAGCCACATTCACCGTCAGCAGTAGTAGGGCAAAGAGTTTGGAGTAATATAATCGACTATGAAGACGAGCGCCACTATACTGGAGTACGGTCGTCATAAATTCTACGGCCAGACTGACCGGGAGACATTAATATCAGCGAGGCACGACGGCTATGGAGCAAGAACGACAGCGGGCAGCGGGGTACGCGGTTACGGATACGGTACGGCCGCTGAAAATTCGGCTGCAACGTGTGCGTGCATTACGGTCGTTTACAACAGTCGTACGACTCAACGAAACTGCAACGGATCAACGTTTCTGGTAAATACAAATTTTTTAGTGATGTTAACTGATAGATTCTCAATTTTGATTGTGTTCAATTTAACTTTTTCATGTACTAGAGATTTCGTTTATGTAGGATGTGAACTTGAATTTCCCAATTTAATATGCAATGTATCCGTATTTCATTACAACCCTCTCTCTGTACGATTTTTTTTGCCGTAACCTATTCATACGAGAACTTACTTACATACGCGCCAAATTAAGCGACTACTTAAACCAACCTGACAGAATTAAAGAAATTGACGATCTAACAATTAAACCCAAAATATTTTAATATCGTTATAAATTTCAATAACAATTGTCAAAACTTATTCCTAATAACCCGAACGTCAACCACCATTCTTTCATTATTAGCAAAGAAGAGATTGAGGATAGTGCGTTCCCTTCTTGGCAACCGAACTTGCAGTCTGAGCAAGTGTTCCGAAGCAAACTTCACAAGTTGGGCTTCTTGACTTCTGTCGCGGTCATCAGCCTCCAAGCCGCCAGGACTTGTCCAGCGGATGCGTAGGAGATTGAAGACCTCCCCACTATCAGGGGGGGGGCTGGGTCACCCAGTCCAGCCATGCACCCTGGTCTCCATTTCCTTAAGGGTTTTGTTAAAATCTTCCGATGGGCAGCCAGGCGGCCTATAGACTATGGCTACTCAGAGGTAGAGTTCTTTTATGTGGAGTAGTACGTGTTCAACAAAGAAGTCAGAGTTTCCAGATTCCGAACTCAATTCCACAGTGCTTGTTGCGAGGGAGTTCCTAATTTCCGCACTGTAGCAGTGGCACGGCAGTGACTGTAGCAGTGGGATGGCACTGGCAGTGACTATAGAATTGGCACGGCAGTGACTATAGCATTGCAATGGTAGTAACAATGTAATTGGCATGACTGTAACTGTAGCAGTGGCATGACAGTGGATATAGCAGCCAGCACGAAGTATAGCTTCAAAGTGGGTACAGCGATGCGGCACGCAGCATAACAACATCCCGGCCCTAGCTGGCGCAGCTGACGTCAGTAGTTCGTCTTCCGGACGCGAGACGTTCCATGCATGGCGTAACTGGGCAGGCTGGACGCTTCGTCTCGTGCTCACCATGCATAGTTACGTCACCTAACATTGTTACGTCACCAAACATCATAACGTTATTAGACACAATACCACGTTAACAGAGTGCGGATTGCCCTCAGGTGTGGGTGGTGACAAGACACTGAATAGCCGCAGCTGCTATGCTTTAGGGTTAAGGATGAGAGTGCACTCATGTGGATAATTGGTTATTGATGGTGACGGCAGTAGATGTAAGTGGAACTGGTGGCAGAAGGTGGAAGAAGGAAGTAGAAGGCAGCATGTAGCAGTAGAAGGCAGCATATGGCAGCAGAAGACAGCATATGGCAGCATGTAGCAGCAGAAGGCAGCATGTGGCAGCAGAAGGCAGCATATGGCAGCAGAAGGCAGCATATGGCAGCATGTAGCAGCAGAAGGCAGCATGCAGCAGTAGAGAGCAGTACTCACAGAAAGCTCCTGGTCGGCTGCGTACTTCAAGGCGAGGTTAGCGTCGCGCTCGGCTGTTATCTTGTCCCTGCAGAGGCGCTCGCTGCGGAGCTCGTCCTGCCACGCAGCCGCCTCCGCGTCGAACCTGGACCATCACGCGGACACAGAGACAACGTTATGTCAGCACGGCCATACAGTCAAATATTTTAACCGTATCAGGTTATATAAGATTAACTTATGTATATCAATGAATATATAAGTGAGATCAATATATCTGGAGACTTGGGGCCGCACGTTCAAAACTTATTTAACCCTCTACCGCGGTATGTCACTCTCCAGGAACATAAATTTCAATTTATATTTTAAGTTACCTATTAAGTTTAGCAACCTGAGGAGGTTTGTACGCAACAGAGAACATTTTAAAGTTGTCGTACGTGGCGGCAACCATCAGTGCAAGTCATTTTGCGCTCACTAGAACGCATCCGTTTTGGGAAGTAGGCGCGTGACAATATTGCTCTGGTTACTCATGTCAGGCGGTAGAGGGTTACCTACAAATAGCTGCCATATAAGTACATGTAGCGGTCGATTTCTCGTCAGTGATTGGTGGGTTTAGCTTATAAAGCCATCCGTGATTAGCTGCAAGAATTATTTCTTGTAGTACGGCCCCAGGTAACGGGGCTAACCTCAGTAAACTAAGAGTTACATAAGACTGACTTGCGTTGCTTCTTCTCTAGAAGGGCGTTACGGGCGGACTGTTCCTCTAGCAAGATCTTGAGGTCGTTCATAACCATGAACAACCTCAAATAAATAACGGACCTAACCTCAGTAAACTAATAGTTACAAGAAGACTCACTTGCGTTGCTTCTTCTCGAGGAGGGCGTTGCGGGCGGACTGTTCCTCCAGCAAGATCTTGAGGTCGTTCATCTCAGACTGCAGACGCTGCGTGCGCTTCTTCAGCTGCCCCGCCACCTGCCGCTGCTCCTCCGTCTCTTCGCGCGCGTCGTTCATCTGAACACAACATCTTCCGTATGAGCGACAAATATAGGAATAATATAACTTTTTAAGGCCAAGACAGAATGAGTCTAGATGGAGGAGATCTCAAATACTAACCAAAATGCTTTACAGGCCATCCATAATAACTTCGAAGGGATATTTAGTAGCAAATTTATATACCTTTCACCGGCCACGAAGACAACTTCAATAATTCAAATAAAAATGATTGGTTAGCTTGCAGCTCTGACGACACGAACTTGAAGCCAAAAGTCACTGTTTCAACAATCAAATTTAAGCTCTTGCAACATATTTGGCACCACGAGTCAACGTTGCAACAATCAAAAAATATAACTCAGTACTCACTGCAGTGAGTGACAGAGAGCGCATTTTCTCGTCGACGAAAACGCGAAGTCACGGACAGACGGACGGTCAGACAGACGGACAGACGGACATGACGAGCACAATAGGTCATTTTTTTAATAAATGAGAAAATGCGCTAAAAACTTTTGTTTTGATGATATTTTATTTGACAGCTATAGAGCCGTTGCCCTTACCTTCTTCTCGAGCTGCTTCTTGAGCAGCAACGTCTGCTCGACCTCGTCCTGCTGGTGCTGCCGCAGCTGCTGCTTCAGCGTCTCCACCTCCCGCTGCGACCACTCGTACTTGCGTCTGCACGCGCCATATTTAATGCTTAGTCAAGCTTATGCAATTATTTGCTTTGCATATATATTTCTCTATCTCATTTCAACCTGAATATATATTTCCTATGAATATGTTTCCTTCAGCGTCTCCACCTCCCGCTGCGACCACTCGTACTTGCGTCTGCACGCGCCACATTTAATGCTTAGTCAAGCTAGTGTAATTATTTCCTATGGTTGCTTGGTCAATAAATAATTTAAAATGCTCGATAATGCGTGTTTTGTAAACTTTGCGTATTGGAAATAGTTTGTATTGAGAACGTTTTCATTTTATAGAGAATGAAGTACACATTGCATATTCTGGAAATAGTGAATATTTTACATATGACGTATTGGAAATAGTTTTTCTGCATTACATAAAACTTAATTATATATTACGTGGCATAGCTTCCATAGCAAGTGGTCAAATAGTTTACTTGTATAGTAAGGGTTTGTATAGTTTACTTGTACAGCAAGGCCCTGTATACTTGTATAGCAAGGTCCTGTATACTTGTATAGCAAGGTCCTGTATACTTGTATAGCAAGGTCCTGTATACTTGTATAGCAAGGTCCTGTATACCTGTATAGCAAGACCCTGTATAGTTTACTTGTATAGCAAGGCCCCGTATACTAGTATAGCAAGGCCCTGTACAGCATACTTGTACAGCAAGGCCCTGTACACTTGTACAGCAAGGCCCTGTATACTTGTATAGCAAGACCCTGTATACCTGTATAGCAAGACCCTGTATAGTTTACTTGTACAGTAAGGGCTTGTACAGCAAGACCCTGTATACTTGTATAGCAAGACCCTGTACAGCATACTTGTATAGTGAGGCAGACGAGGCGTCATGAGCGTCGTGAGCGTCGTGAGCGTCGCCGTTGGTGAGGCAGGATGCTCGCTGCAACATCTCCACCCTGAGGGCGCTCTTCTCGTGCTCCAGGCGCTCTCTGGCCTCGCTCAGCTCACGCATGTCGCTCTGAGCACAACAATATATAATAGCTTCAATCAAATTTAAATTTTACTTATTAAGAAAATTTGATCCATAAAGTAATTAAGAGAATTGCATGCTATCATATTATTAATAAAATGAAAAATCAATAATTAAATTGTAAGCTGAAAAAGAAGTCATTGTAACAGTCAAATAAAATTTAAAGACAAATAAAAACGTATTCATCAGAGACTGATCACAATGAAAGATATGTCAGTGAGAAGGTAACATAGGATGGCCGAGCATAAGGACAATGTTTAGTCGGTGAGAAGGTAACATAGGATGGCCGAGCATAAGGACAATGTTTAGTCGGTGAGAAGGTAACATAGGATGGCCGAGCATAAGGACAACGTTTAGTCGGTGAGAAGGTAACATAGGATGGCCGAGCATAAGGACAAAGTTCACCTGAGTGGCGTCGAGTTCCTTCTCCAGCCTCATCCTGTCAGCCTGCTCTGCCTCCAGCCTCTCGCCAGCCAGCTGAGCCGTGCTGTGCTCCTCAGCCAGGTCAGCCACTACCTCAGCCAGCTGATCGAAAAATGCGTATTCTTTACAAAAAATATAGATGCATTGTTAAATTTATTTAAATATCTATAGATAGAAATGCGAATTGTATAGTACCAACGCTACAATTCCTATTGTTAGCGAGTTTCTAACGCTACCCAAGCCAACAATGCAGACAGGTGAAATGTCAACTCTAACTACTGTCTAAACCTGAAACTACAACTGGTATGGAGCCCTAGTAACTAAAATCTTGGTAGTCTGACGGCGATGCTGCGGACGTACCTGAAAAATATCGAAAAATTATTAACACAGACGCAAGAAAAACACGCAAACAATCGTACGTGGACCACCACTCACCCTTTCGACGTTGGCAGCACAGATGGACCGAGAGTAGGACTTCCTCAGGGAATTACCGGAACGCGATTTTTTGAGCAAGCGATCGGTCTGGGAGAGGATTTTCTCGGTGTTGGCGATGACTCTGCTGGGGGTGACAGAGCGACATCTGCGGTCCAGACTGCGCGCATCCGGCAAGGGCATGAGAGTGTCCAGCTGTGAAGTGTCCAGCAGATCCTTGGCATCAACATAAACTTCCAAGTCCCCGTCACTGCCGCTGCGATTACGTGCTTTTGTTAAGTCCAATTCAGGAGATGATGAATACGATTGTAAAGAGCCATTGCAAAGAACGCTTGGAAGAGTCACAAGTGGGTCAGTCGCAGTTTCCAGAGTAGAAGATGCAGAGCTAGAAGTCCTGTTGCCGCTTAAAAATTCTGACATGGACCAAGGTTCCCTAATGTACCGAGGTAACTTGCTTATTTCTTCTTCGGTTTTCTTAAGGAAGTCTTTTATGCCTGAGAGGTCGAGCTTGAATGCGGAACTTGTAGAAGCACTGGAGTTCGATGCAATTTCCTTCGGAGCAGACACTGCATCGCTTAACGTCGAGTTAGGAAGAGACGTCTCGTGTGCTGGCTTAGTGAGAGCCTCAAGCTGAGCCCTAGCAGCTTGGTTCCGAAGTTCCCTGCGACGCCTGTACTTCTCCAGGGCAGACTCAGGTTTGTCCAGATCAAGAGCACTCGTTACACCGCCAGATTGTAAAAATCTAGATTTCGGTTGAAGCAATCTACGCTCACCTATGTTTCCCATAGGCGTCAATGATCGAGCTCGGCTGAAAATATCGTCAGTGTTAAGGACATTTTCACTAGTGGGCGAGACACCAATATAAGGAGATACGGAGGAGGCCCTCGTGAATATTGAAGCACTGGGCAGTGATATGGATGGAGAAAGTATTTCTGGAGACACATTCAATGAAGAGAACTTAACTTCAGACTTCCCACACAGATTAGATGACCATTCCGCCGTCGACGATCGATGTTCAGAAGAAATGGACCCGGAATCCAAGCTATCTTTCCTATCATTAGTAGCAGTTGGCCGCATCTGATCAGACGAAGTAGATATCGCTGGATAAATTTCCGGCTTCCCGTTCACAAGAATAGCTGAGGCGTTCTTGTCGTCAGTGGTAGAGAGCGTCGAAGTTATCAAAGACTCGCTGGGGATCAAGATCAACTTGGCCGAAACAGTGGACGACGACGAGGGTGAAACGAGGGACGATGATGCAGAAACCATAGAAGGCACGGCAGGTAGGCCAGGAGAGTCTGAGAACAAAGCGGTGTCAGACGAAGGAGCGGATATGGGTTCTTCAGTGACAGAGAAATTTAATTGGGTTGCAGAAAGTGTGGTAGTATCGGATAAAGAGGGCATAATACATAGTTTAGTTGAGGGAGCGACAACAGAGTTTTGAGAATGTGCCGCTATTAGCTTGCTCGTGGTTGAGGTATGCGAGGATGTCACCGGGGCATCTAAAATATCTGGAGATTTCGAGCAATTGTCAACTACCTCTTCTTTAATTGACTCGGATGTCACGTCTTCCACTTCAGAGAAAGCGGATTTAGAAGCGGAACCGTTCTCTTTCACCTCTTGATTATTTTGAATAACATTATGATCAAGAGCTAAATCTGTGCCAGATAAACCAGAAGGGCATTTTTCGGATCGTCTTTCAGTAGGCTTCTCTTGATGTTCCCTGTCGAAGTTTTCAACAGGATCAGCACACAGTCTCTGAGGGGACGAAACAAAATGTTTTTTGTTTGCGGTTTCAATTTTCTCGGAGTCTTTGCCCGCTTCTTTAGTGCACGACATACTGACGGAAACGGAGCTGATAGCGCTAGATGTTTCTTTGATAAGTGATGTAGTGTCTGGAGCAGAATTGCCTACATTATCAGGTTCTTTGATTGGCGACGTAGTGGTTGAAGCAGAATTGCCTACATTGGCAGATTCTTCGATAAGCGACGTAGAGTCTGGAACAGAATTGCCTGCAGTAGCGGATTCTTTGATTGGCGAAGTAGTGGCTGGAATCGAGTTGCTTGAATTGGCAGGTTCTAAAACGCTTTCGGACTGCGCGCCGTTCACCGCGCCGTTGTTAACAGTTCTAGGGACAGTTGGGTCGACTTCTCCCAAGTAAGGTTTGGAATTTTTTCTCAGTTGTTGTTGTGTGGGGAATCTCCCAGTACCACCAAATTTACTGACATTTATTCCTCCAATGCTTTTACGTTGAATCACAGGCGGTGGAGCCGCTGGCTGAAAGTCAAACGGGTCGCTGTAAGGTGATGGCAACTTGCTCACATTTGGGTTTTTTATGTTACTGCTGATATTAGATGAAGATTCATTCGGCTCAAACTTACTCGCTAAGCTGCCCAGTTTGTTCTTAGAAGGGGCTTTTGGAGCAAACTTCCGCGTTTTGACGTCAGTTGGAGAACTTGGAGAATTCACTTCAGTTGTAGATTGCGAGGCGGCTTCAAACTTGCTGGTTAAAGACCCTAACTTTCGAGAGGCTTTTTTCGAACTCGTTTCTCGAGACGATGAACGCTTTTTGATGTCGTCATCAGTAGCGCTGCTCTCGACGCTCACATCATTGCTGCTACTTTGTCCGACTAAAGAATCGTCGCTCAGCGTTTGCGATTTTGTTTCACTCGGGCTCCGAGTAGCGTTTTTTATTTCGTTTCTTTCTTTATTTGCGGTCTTTAGCTGCTGCAAGGAATCGGAAGCTCCTCGTTGGAAAGCGCTGAGGATATCTTCCACATGTCCATTCGTTAATTTATTTGAACTCACAGAAGTTTCAGAAATATTCATTTTTACCGCAGATTCAGTTTCAGATGGACTGGGGCCTACAGGCTGAGTAACGCTACTCGAAGAAGTAGAACTACAACCATCGTTCAGAACCTTCTCACAAAGAACGTCGTCCGACGGGGTGAGTTTCGAACAACCTGCAACGGCAGAACTTTTTATGCTTAGAGAAGAACCCTCCCTTACAAGACCAGGTGGCGCAGGCGCTGGGTACTTCTTTAGCGAAGGGGACCGCTGGCATTTTTTTCCCCCTTCACTGAAGACGGCAGAGTTGCGTGCGAGGGAGGCGCTCGAGAGCTGTCGCATGAGAGGCTCTGGGCCCGTTGGAGGGCGGGCGATGGACGCGCTCGATGCTTGTCGAGACAAAGACCCCGGGGGCTGAGGTGCCTGATATTTTTTGTGTGAGGGCGAAGGTGTGACACAGCGATCAGGAGCGGAGTTCGTCGATACAGTGGAGGCTTTGATAAGCACGGGAGTGCCAGGAGGTGCCATTGAACTCACTGAGGGGCTATGGATGGGGCCGTTAGCTACAGTTGACGGCACACTAGGAGGTGCCATGGGAATGACACGAGCTGAAACAGAGGATGTTGTAACCGCTGTAGTTATGACTGAAGAAGAGGCTGTATGCGAAGCACTGGGTAATTTCGTGGCCTCGCTTGCGTGTGTAATAACCGCAGTGTCAGCAGCGCCGGTAGTGCTGAGGCAAGCAGTGGAAATGGCAACTGATTGGATGCTGGATGAAGACGTGGAAGCGGCACTAGCAGCAGCAATGGACGGAACACTAGCAGCAGAAACTACACTATTACCACCACCTAGCATGTTCCCCATACTGGGGACGACAGCCGGACTTTTATTTGACTGTGTCGACTCAGCATTGGTGGTCGAGCAGGCTGCTTTACTCTTGGTATCTTTCGCAGTCAAGTTGTTATCGAAGACACGATGGCCGAGTGGAATAACATCGAAGAATTCGTCATCGTCGCTGTCCGAACTGAGGTCGTCAAGCTGCAATATGAGAAAATATATGTAATTTATAGCTTATTTTGTAACCTAAAAAGAACAAAAATCCACTAAATTTGTGGATACAAATTAATTCAGATCATTATTTGCATTTCGTTAAGAGACATCAATAGACAAATTTCGGCATGAGGCAAGAAAAATACCTTCTAGTGATAATAAAAACGTGCAATGAATAAAAATTTCCAACATAATTGAAGTTTTGATCGTGCAATTGCGAAAGGTTATCGATACAAGCAAGCGGCCTGAGGACATAGCCTTGGCAATTGAATTCTAGAGAACTTTTAGAGGAGGCATTCAAACGCCCAGGCTTGGCAACTGCTTCGGTACAGTGAACAAACAGGACGACCATGACATTGAAATAATTCTTTACTAATTTATTAAAAAATTCTACTTTTTAAATTTCTTTCTGGACGCAAATGACGAAATTGATAATTAGATTTGCGAAGGCACGTAGAAGTACGTGTAAATGTACGTGAATAAACAACAAGCGATGATCTCAAAATCTATGAAAATATAGAAATACTCGTAATAGATGTTATATGCATGGTAATGACACAATTAAATGCTCATTCTATAGTGAATATTTAATATGAATGATTAGTCGTATATACGACGCGCTTAGTTGCAAGGTAATGCTTAACAGATCATGCCTATTTCACCAACGCAAAACTGAGATTAATTCAGCATGGAATTATGAGAAACTGTACAATCTTTGCGAAAATGATCACAGTCAATTATTTTTGTATTAAACATTATTATTTTTACATGCGTTGAATTAAATATCACACAAGAAATGTTGCAGGCAAATTAGCTTATTTCTGCAGTGAAAAATGTACACATTTTAATGGCAGGAAAATATACACAGGATGATTTTTTAATATAAAAATGAACAAGGCTAGTGAGGCGGTATAGCAGCACTGCAAGGAGGCAGAGGCTGGGAGGTGTGTACATGAATAAAACAAGACAAGTGAGGCGGTATAGCAGCACTGCAAGGAGGCAGAGGCTGGGAGGTGTGTACATGAATAAAAACAAGACAAGTGAGGCGGTATAGCAGCACTGCAAGGAGGCAGAGGCTAGTATAGGTGCACACAGTACGCCGGCAATGCCATGGAGGTGCCAACTCTGCAGATGGCAGCTCTAGAGCATCATGCGATTCTTATTGGCAACGCCTGGGTTAAGACTAGCCGAGGCAAAGTCATGCAGTCACATAAAACATGTCTGATCGACGCGAGCCATGGGTAAAAGACTAGTCGAGGCAAAGTCATGCAGTCACATAAAACATGTCTTGACGACGCGAGCCATGGGTAAGCTAAACCTCAGCTCTGAAATTCATTCTCAGTGAGGACACTTTTTAGGGACTTTGTCCCATATAGGAAGTTGCAGAGTAATTACTTGAATTCCAACTCTAGCAAAAGCTCAAAAAATATAACTCAGTACTCACTGCAGTGAGGGACAGAGAGCGCATTTTCTCGTCGCCGAAAACTTGAGGTCACGGACGGACGGACAGACAGCACAATAGGCGGACGGACAGACAGACAGACAGACAGACGGACATGGCGAGCACAATAGTGCATTTTTTCCATAAATGAGAAAATGCGCTAAAAATACGAGCAACGTGATAAATTTCTGGCAACCATCATGATGAGCGTGCATTAAAACGTTCATTCTAGGACTTGTCAGCAAAATACGACAACTTACATTGTGTGTTGCTTATTCATACAAGAATATACATTTTTGTAAAAAAAAAACGCATTATATGAATACGTTTAAAAAACACCAATGGTATCAATAGTTACTTGCAATCAGTCACACACAATAAACATTACTACAGTGTTTAAAAAACGCCATTCCAGTGCATTTTTTGAGATCAAACTCAGAAATTCAACACGGTCAATATGGACAACACCGAGGTGAGGCAAAACACACACTCGCGGGACACATATCAACTATGTCCGAGTTACAAGCAACAATATTTCAAGATAAATGTATACATTTAACCAATGATATTTCTGCTGATGAACGATTTCTGGAGAATCAGTGCAAGGATGTGTGCAAAGATCTCGTACTGCGCAGAAAAGATCTAGCAAAAGTTTCGTGCAATATTCGGTTCCCATGCGATGCATTGAATATTATAATTAATGCACATCTGATATAGACGCACTTCGCCTTTATAGTATTTCGAGGAAGCCAATCAATTCGGAGGATTCTCTAGGAACAAATAGTTCCTTTTTTAGCCAGCGTTTAGTTTTTGGATTTGACTTTTCTGAAGAATTTGAAGATTAAAGTAAAATATAATCAAAGATAGTAAACTGAAACTTATCCGCTCAAGATTGGTAGGAAGGATATAAAGATAAGAGCAATCAGCTTATGGATTAACCGAGATATCGAGTCTTACCCGGCCGGCCTTATTAATTTATGTTAGTTTTTGAGTTAATTAAAAAGTACTGTTAATGGAATATTAATACATTACCATTAATGTATTTTTCAATTAGCAATTATTGCCGATATTGCCAATTGAATTGTATACTAATTCTCTGTCAGCGAATTTGTTCAGTTTAGGCGCGACGCACGCGTCTAAGTTAGTAAGTACGAGAGCTTTGATGAACGAGTGAAACGTGGAAGCTTTACCACGGGCTTATGAGCCCCAGGGACAGGCATGATGGGCGCTGAGGAGGAGGATGATGGGGATGAGCTGGCACCCTCGGCGCCATCTGTGACCAGCTGCAAGGAGGATATGGTGAGTAGTGACCATCTGTGACCAGCTGCAAGGAGGATATGGTGAGTAGTGAAAGTTTGCTTCATTATGACTATGGCATCATAACCGAACCATTGAACTTCATGCCGCAGGGACCTAATTAATTAGGGCAGGGCTCCTGACAAGAACACTGACATGTACAATCATTCTACATGACACCTAAAAAGCATAGGCACGATACCTTACAAATAAAACATTAATGACACCTCACATGTACATGGCACCTCACAGGTACACGACACCTTACAAATAGAATGAATAAATGACACCTTCACCGTCACGCATACATTACACCTCAAAAGTAACCGACATCTTACGCATAGAATGAGTAAATGATGCCTCATATGTACATGATAAATGAAACTATGTGACCTTCACTATAGATACGGCACCATGCATGCATGAACAAACTTCTTCACATGTGCACGGCACCTCGTGACCTCGCACGCACACGACACAACATAAATACAATATAGGCAAGGGGGGTTAAAATGCAAACGTAAAGTAAAATAAAGAATAGAATTTATTAAACGAAAGTAACAGCAACTTGGGTGACTGTAACGTAATCGCTGGGAAGAAGGACCAGAGGAAATTAAAGGTCTTGTAAAGCAAGGAAATGAAAAACAGAAGGAAATTGAATATCATGGAGAGGGAAATGGTAGGAATTAATAACAAGCGTTAGTGTTTGCAAGCAAATGAGCGACGTATTCGATAAGAGAATTCATTTAATGGCGGAAATACAAACAAAGAAAAACAAAAAGACTGAAATGCAAATTCCAATAATTCAATCGAGTCTGAACGCAAGAAACAATAACTAATTATGAGTACAAAATAGCGCAGGAGTTTTGCAATTGAAACATGAAACATTGAACCCAAAATGAAACCATTATTTTTTTGATGGAGAAATAGAACTAAATCTACTATCATTGCTTTGAATTCTGAGGCGGATGATCGTGGTTATTCTCAATAATGGCCATTATTGGCTTGTTAACGGCGCAGTTCCCGCGCTAATTCAGCTCGCTCAATTAGCTAATGAATTAATGAATTAGCTAATTCAGCTGAAGAAATGAATTAGCTAATTCAGCTCGCTGAAAATACTCGTTCGTGAGCTGAATGAGATTCGTGCTAATGATAGCCACAGCGAACATGAACATTAAGGCCTGCATTATTATTGTTATGACAGCAAGAAGCAACAAAGATGGCTTTATGTGCTCGAAGCAAGGCACAGGGTCAAGCCCAAGTCACACACGCTACCTGTTTAATAAGCAGTCGGCAACTCCGGAAGAGAATATAAAGCTATAAAGGCGCTGATATATAAGGACCTACAGTGGAGAAGATGGTCGCGAAGAAAGTGTACATGTCGACGCGCCAACGAACAAAACTCGCACAAGAAATAAACCTACTATCATAACTCTTCTTCGGGCGTAACGTCGAGGATATTAGTGATCCAATACTATCATATCTCTTCTTCGGACGTTTCGTCGAGGATATTAGTTGTCCAACAGCACTGTTCGTCAACACAAGAATTGTATTCCTTCACGACCACTGCCCAACTTGGTTTGAATTTCACAGATATTATAGCACGAGAAGTTCGAAAATACAATGCTATGTTGTTCGATAGATTTCGGTTACGCGAGGTAGTACAACAAATCAGTAACGCAGAGCAACGAGGCACAGTGAGGGTAGGTCTGAGGGTAACAGTAGAATAACACGAGGCACACAAGGGACCAAAGACTGAGGGTGTAATTTGGCGCAGCGCCCAGCGAACTCGGTGCTCTGCGGCAGCCATAACAGATAACCAGGCGACCACCGCGCAGCTCAGCGCCTGCTTGAGGCTCTCAACGCAGCTACTCTCACCCTAGAGCCTATAATGTGAAGCAGAGAGCGAGGTGCCTCTCTACACCGCAGCTACTCTCACCCTAGAGCCTATAATGTGAAGCTGAGAGCGAGGTGCCTCTCAACACCGCAGCTACTCTCACCCTAGAGCCTTTAATGTGAAGCTGAGTGCGACCTTAGAACCTATCAAGCATTTAGTATGAAGCAGAGTGCGAGGTGTCGGGTTTAACTAAGTTTGAAGCTTAATGTAGGGTAGCCATTAAACAGCGCCTATATTTTCCTCCAGAATAAGAGTACGGGGGAATAAAGGCACAACGTATTGCGCTTCAAAGTACAACCCCCATTTTGGTAGTAGCATTTGTGTATAAATCAAATTACATCCCACTTCAAAGCATTTCTGAGTAACAAAATCATCGGCGAAGTGAGGCTTCTAGGAATGAAAAATATTTCAAAACAAATACGACTTTGAATTGAAGGACCTATAATGTGAAGCTGAGAGCGAGGTGCCTCTCAACACCGCAGCTACTCTCACCCTAGAGCCTATAATGTGAAGCTGAGAGCGAGGTGTCGGAGTTCAACAAAGTTTTGAAGGGTAGCGTATATTTTCAAGGGTAGCGACTAAATAGCGCGTATATTTTCCTCCAGAATGAGAGTACGGGAATAAGGGTAAAACTTACATTTGCGTAGAAATCAAATAAGATCACACTTCAAAGCATTTCTGAGTAACAAAGTCATGGGTGAAATGAGGCTTCTAGGAATGACATATTCCATAACATACAACTTTGAATTGAAGGAATATTATTAGAGGAGGTCGAATATTGTTTATTCTTCTATTATTTTTATTATTATTATTAAAATATTATTAGATAGTTAGGGATAACTGAACAGATCGTGATGTGAGGGACTTAACATATGAAGCTCCAACACAGCGCCGTGCATTCATGTGACGTAACGCTTGCCCTTCGCTAATTGCGTTGTTGCATCTGCCAACAAATGACTCATTGGCACAGAACTGTTGGGTTACGGAATAGTTCACACAGTTTCCTCCGCACAGGGAAGGAAGCAGCAGGTTTGAAGTTTTTAGTTAGTTGGGTGCTTCGGATAGCATTGCTACTTCGCAATACGGGAGCCGGCAACAAGAATCGTTATCACGAGAAGCGTGTGTTGGCGATACCGCAGGCATCCGAGGCTATTAGGGAGGAGAGCAAGTGCGGGGTTACTTATAACTGCGTGCTGGTGAGCAGCTTGGCGATTGAATAACGAAACAAATTACAGCAGAGACTGGAAAATTGAGTGCTATAAATGAACATCAAATATCAGATTCATACTCCCATATGCAATAAGAATCGCAATCTATCGAAAATTGTAAACATTCTGTAGCGAGAGTCGGCGCAACACAAGTCCCGGGATTTTTGCTCTGCATAATCTGAATAAAAGCTCAGCCTAAATTTACGAAAAATGCTCCCACACCCACAAAAATGAGAAATCCAAAAAACCGCCGTGTTCAGTTTTAGATATGGTCTTTACGCATCGAATGATATCTGTTTCGCTGTTCTAGCTTGAAAATCCTAGGAGGAGATAGATTTCTACGGTACCCCCTTTTTTGGCCGTTTTCTAAGATTTTCACGTTTTCTTTCATTTTTTTTTCGAAAAATTTACATGAACAAAAAAGTCTTAGATTTCTGTTTTACATATGAGTACCAAGTTTCAGAGTGATCCGTCCGTAAATAGCCCAGACAAATTTTACCCTAGACGCTCCCCTTAACAGAGCCTCGAGAAACCGACGTATGCCGGGCTGAGTACTTTAGCTGCTTCTTCCCCGTATATAAATACATATATAAATAAGTTCCCAAGTCGGCCCATCGGTTCGAAATTAGCTGCTAGAAATTGTACGCGACACTAAATCAGGTTCCCAAGTTGGCCCAGCGATAAAAAATTAGGTGACAGAAATTGTAGCGACACTAACGCGTCGCAGGCACGAGGCGAGGCAATCAAAAAGCGATCACCGTCGAGCTTCAGACTGCATAAGTCGCGTAAAGATTTATTGCTTTAGAAATTGGTTATATTCATAATCTGTGGTATCTAGAAATCTAAATAAAAACGGTGGCGCTTAAATTCAGCATACAGTATATACTGTGAATGTTTCATGATCGATGATGTATTTACGTAGACATGAAGTAAATGATGCATATTGAAGCATCATTGTTGCGATAATTAAGTCTAATTGTGCTATAAGTTCAAGCAGGTGCAGCAATCTAGCCTAAAATAGCAGATTAGTAGGCAAATATAAGCTCGCAGGTCGCAGGTCGTAAATGTTGGATCAAGTCATTTCCGATGAGTCTCTATTAAAAGGAAGGATGTCTAGGCACTAATAAAATCAAGATAATTGAGGTGCTGCGAATCCAACTGCTGGCAACTATACGGTAAAGTGTGGCAGGACTGCTCTCGTGACATGACTATTTTAGAAATCATTTAGTTAATATTTAAAATACAATGATAACCATGAGCTATTTAAAATAAAACTAAGCAGTCCAATTATATCATTTCCATCAATCACTAGAGATTACAAATAACTATTTATGAATGAAAACATACACAATTTTCTTCACGATGCGATGAGAGTATACAACAAAGAGATCTCGTCTCGTCTAGCGCTTGCCACTTCAATTTTCCATGATTCACAACTAAACTATTCATGAATGAAACAATACACGTTCTTCTTCACGATGCGATGAAAGTATATAACAAAGAGATCTCGTCTCATCGCTTGCCACCTCAATTTTCCATGATTCACAACTAACTATTCATGAACGAAACAATACACGTTCTTCTTCGCGATGCGATGAGAGAATATAACAAAGAGATCTCGTCTCGTCTAGCGCCTGCCACTTCAATTTTCCATGATTCACAAGTAACTATTCATGAACGAAACAATACACGTTCTTCTTCATGATGCGATGAGAGAATATAACAAAGAGATCTCGTCTAGCGCCTGCCACTTCAATTTTCCATGATTCACAACTATTCATGAATGAAAACATACACATTTTTCTTCACGATGCAATGAGAGTATATAACAAAGAGATCTCGTCTAGCGCTTGCCATTTCAATTTTCCATGATTCACAACTATTCAAGAATAAAAAATACACATTTTTCTTCACGATGCGATGAGAGAATATAACAAAGAGATCTCGTCGCGCGCTTGCCACTTCAATTTTCCGTGATTCACAACTATACATGAATGAAAACAATACACAATTTTCTTCACGATGCGATGAGAGAATATAACAAAGAGAACTCATCTAGCGCTTGTCACTTCAATTTTCCATGATTCACAACTAACTATTCATGAACGAAACAATACACGTTCTTCTTCACGATGCGATGAGAGAATATAACAAAGAGAACTCGTCGCGCGTCTGCCACTTCAATTAAGTTGCGCATGCTTGCCGATCGCGCGCGCCGGATGCTGGACTTGGCACGGTAAGCTGCCGGTAACAGCGATGCTGCTCAGAAATAGCGCACCGCGCTACAGCTGACAGCGACGTAACGTGATCTCTTAATGATGAACTCCGTGCGACACTGATGCAGGTCTCGTGTATAATGATGTCCCATAAGAATGATATCCTAACAATCCTATAATCATAATGATAGGGATGATATCCCATAAGAATGATGTCCTAACACTCCTATAATCCTAATGATAAGGATGATATCCCATAAGAAATCCAAATGATAAGGATGATATCCCATAAGAACGATGTCCTATCAATCCTATAATCCTAATGATGAGGATGATATCCCATAAGAACGATGTCCTATCAATCCTATAATCCAAATGATGAGGATGATATCCCATAAGAACGATGTCCTAACAATCCTAATGATAATGATGATATCCCATAAGAACGATGTCCTATCAATCCTATAATGCAAATGAGGTACGTTCGCATCTTTGAGCGTTTTGTTTGATAGATTTTAACTGATAATTATAAAAACTATTACAACTAAAGATTGTAATAAATTAAACTTTGAAGTTGATACTCCGTGTATAAATATCAATAGATCATGTAAATATCAGAATAGAGAATCTGAAAACTGATGCCTACTCGCATTTCATCAATGAACTCTGAGCGGGAACACTTGATAACGAATCCGAAAACTGCATGTTTTTTTAACGAGTTTTCCTCGTGATAAAAATATCTACGGAACAACTTTTCCTTTGTCCTCAGTGCAATAATTCCGGCTAAAATAGACAGATAACATTCCATCGCTTCATTCGTTTAAGAAAATAAAGTTCATCGCTTCATTCATTCAATAAACTAAAATAATTTTTATGAAACAGCAATTTTGAATGCATATTCTAACCCACACCACTTCACCAGCGTCACACTTCGGGCACACTGCGTCTTTCACTTCACCCGCGCCACCCTTCGGGCACAGTGCGTCTTTCACTTCACCCGCGCCACCCTTTAGGCACACTGCGTCTTCCGCTCCACCCGCGTCACCCTTCAGGCACACTGCGTCTTTCACTTCACCCGCGCCACCCTTCAGGCACACTGCGTCTTTCACTTCACCCGCGCCACCCTTCGGGCACACTGCGTCTTCCGCTCCACCCGCGTCACCCTTCAGGCACACTGCGTCTTCCACACTCTTCGGGCACACTGCGTCTTTCACTCCACCCGCGTCACTCTTCGGGCACACAGCGTCTTTCACTCCACCCGCGTCACTTTTCAGGCACACTGCGGTCTCACTCAACCCGCATCACCCTTCAGGCACACTGCTTCTTTCACTCCACCAGCGTCATACTTCAGGCACACTGCGTCTTTCACTCCACCCGCGTCGCTCTTCGGGCACACTGCGTCATTCACTTCACCAGCGTCACACTTCGGGCACACTGCGTCTTTCACTCCACCCGCGTCACACTTCGGGCACACTGCGTCTTCCACTTCACTCGCGCCAGCCTTCGGGCACTCATGCAGCGGTTTCACTTCACCCGCGTCACCCATCAGGCACAGAGCGTCTTTCACTCCACAATTAGAACATGTCTCGAGACGCTTAATTAATGGCCCTAATGCATTATTCAGCAGCGACACGTGCGGCCTGTAACCACGGCTCAAGGTGAAACAAACATTTTTCGAGGTTATCGCTAAAATGAAATGAAATGTGAATTATGACCACGACTTGAAAGAGACTTGGGCCAAATAGCTCAGTGAAAATATCCATGATATCACCATTTAAAAATTAGTCAGATGAAATAAAAAAAATTCTTTGTCAAGTAAAATTATAGATTGAAGTAAATTGATGACGAAAACTACAGCAAACTTTCTACTCTTCCTCTTCTTCCAATCTTATGGCACTTGAGTTAAACGAGATAATTCAAAATAATTTATAAATTCGGGGTGTTATTTCTAAACTGATTTAGTAAATGCGTATTCCTAGCATGCTACATATGTCAGATTTTATCCACAAATTTCAATTCAAGAAGAATGTAAGAATTGAATGAAGGGAAGAGCCGATATGAAGCATACAAAACATATGTGTTGTTTACTTATTTTCGAGTTTGGCGAACATATGTGTTGTTTAGTTATTTTCGAGTTCGGCGAACATATGTGTTGTTTAGTTATTTTCGAGTTTGGCGAACATATGTGTTGTTTAGTTATTTTCGAGTTCGGCGAACATATGTGTTGTTTAGTTATTTTCGAGTTTGGCGAATGACCGCAAAGAGAGAATTTGCACGACGGTGTGAGAGTGTCGCAGACGCGAGCAACGTCGAGATGCTCAAGCTGATCGCAGCTTTCAGCGGTCAGAAATAGAGAACTGCTCAAGTGCCAGCAGCTTCAGCTTCTTCTTTTACGACACCAACCAACTTCTTATGCAATTCCTAACAAATGAGTTGGACGAAATGTTAATTCGTAGTTACGTCGCGACTCAGGCGTTTCTCGGCTCATATAACCGCGTATAGGTTTAAACTTTTTTGAAATATTGGTTTAATTGATGAGGTACTACAAAAAATTGGAAAATTGACACGGGGATGAAGAGAAGAAAATAATTGCCTGACTTCAGAAGATTTACCAATTATTGAAAAATTCGTAGACAGTTTTACAGTCTAAATGCCGCAGCGACGGGCACCGGCGACCTGTGCTGCCTCCAGGTGCACTAGTTTAAAAGCTTCCATTTCCATTGATTCAAGGCATCATCGCAACAAAAGCGCCGCAGAGTTGTCTTTTGAGAAAAATTAAATATTTTTTCTACACAATATAAATATTTTTTCGAGTTTATACATTTAATTTTTAATTTTTATAATCAAAATTAAAGTAGAATTTTATTGCACATTTAAATGCACACAGATTGTCGATGGTACTGAAGACAGCAGAAACAGTGGCCATGATTGGCCAGAGAAACCATTGATTGCATAAATAAAATAATTGGCACAGAAAATGCAGCGAGGCTAGAACAAATAAAATCTTTCTAGAAAAATCTTGAATAAAGGCGAGCATACAAAATAAATAAATAAAAAATAGAAAAGTTCTGATGTGTTAAAAGTGGAAAAAAATTGGGAGGTTGGAGGGCGAGAAGTTTGTCAACTTCTAAAGTCACGGAACTCGAGACTCATTTTCAAGGCGCAGTTCAATCGTGTTCAAAAGTGACCTGAAGCCAAAACTATTCGAACTCGATTGTATCAAAATCTAATGAAAAATATAAGTTCAAATGACACTTAACAATATATATATAAATATTTCAATCGGTAGAAAGATGTCTGACTATTAAAAGATGAATGACATTTCTTGCTTGGTAGCCACGAGTCTACCACCAAGATTACATGTATTTGTCTACTTATACT
Organism: Hyalella azteca; assembly: GCF_000764305.2. NCBI lineage: Eukaryota > Metazoa > Arthropoda > Malacostraca > Amphipoda > Hyalellidae > Hyalella > Hyalella azteca. The sequence goes on from NW_025941472.1 coordinate 356,723, forward strand.
TGTCTGGTTATATTACCAAGATTACTTGTCTACTACTTGTCTGCTTATATTAGGAAAAACTAATGCAAATGATGTGAAGATGAGGTAGGCAACGGCAGCCACAATCGTACCTTGCTTAGGTCTGCGGAGGTGTCATCTGACACTTCGTTGACACCCTCATCTGAGTCAGAGTCGAGATCGTCAAGAGAGTCGCTGGTGGAGCCTTCAGGTCCCAAAAGAGCTTTAGAGGCCTCGTCATTGAGAGCCCTCAGGTGCTTCTTGGCTTTGACAGCGATAGAAGCCGCTGACGTCGAGCGATAAGCTCGTCCAGATAAAGATAAGGATAAGTCGGGAGAGTCGGGGCATGTCTTCCAAGAGCTGCCGGACCCACGCCGCCGAGACACGCGCTCGATTGTCTGCTCGCTGGTCTTCAAGAAGCTGTCGATGCGTCGCGAAAGCTTGGAGGAACGCGAGCAAGATGTTGAGCTTCCTCCAATGGACAAGTCGTAAGGATCATGATTTCTGACACTGGACGGTTGTCCGAGGCGGCCGGTGGATGATGCACCAACAGGAAAACTCGAGTACCGTGTTGGTGAGAGCGCATCTTCGAAGCGACCACTTCGATGGGTGTGTGAAGGAGAAGGAGCCAAGTCTATGGCGGGAGCAAGACTCCTGCTGCTGTAAGATACGCCAATAGGGATGGATGCCACAGGAGTATAGATCACAGGAGGAGTGCCATACGAGGGCGGTGGGAACGCGGCAGGCATGTAAGTTGGTAGGGGCCATTGACGTCGGAATACGGACCGATGGGGATCCATGATGTTTGATATCTGAACGACAGATCAATCCTCAAGTGGCTGTCTAAATTTTGGAAACATATTGAAATATGTTATCAACAGAACGACGGCTGGTCTCCTTCCATGAATGTTACGCATGACTTTGTTGGTTGTGCACAGAATTTTGACGTCGTCAGATAATAATTTAAAATGTCTTCAACGTCATGAACATGATACAGGCCGAGATTTCTAGAGAATACGATGATCTAGCATGAGCGTCGTAATTCGATAAGGCATCGACTAGCGGAGCAGAAGTTCAGCTGAACGTGCGAAGAAACTTGTAACTTGTAGCCATTAACTCGCAGGAATCAATGCTGAAGAGGAATGAAACTGGCAAACTATGTCCCCAGCTTGTGCAGAAGCAAGTAAACGATAGTTTGTATAATATATTCCAATAGAATAGATAGTTTGTATATAGAATATTCCAATAAAAACTTTCAGAGAATAACCATGACTGTTATTGTGCAAACTAAGCAGCATGGAGTCCGGCAGCAGACGCGCCATCGGAATTTCAATGTCTGAACATCTCAGTTTCTCATCTGAACATGAGAGGACGGATCCGTTTATTGAAAATTCCTGACTCAGGATCGTGCAAGTCACGGTCACTCTGATCAGGCGGATTGTGCAGGTCACGATCGCTGAGGGCAGAAGGATTGTGCAGGACACGATTGCCGTGGGCAGAAGGGTCGTGCAGGTCACGTTCACTCTGATCAGGAGGATCGTGCAGGTCACGATCACTCTGATAAGGAGGATTAATTGTGCATGTCACGATTGTCGTGGGCAGAAGGGTCGTGCAGGTCACGACTGCTCTGACCAGAAAGATCGTGCAGGTCACGACTGCTCTGACCAGAAAGATCGTGCAGGTTGCCACCGCTGGTCTCGCCGCACTCAGCCAAGCCACTAAGCGAGCGCGCGGTCAACGAGTGCAGCAGCGCGACGCGCTGGCTGCCGCGGCGCTCAGCCAGACAAATGGCGCGCGCTGACATCGTGCACATGCATCAACATTTCATCAAAATGACGATGCTCAGTGCAGTAGCTGCATCTTATTCATTGTATGAAGCAGATTTTAATTCTTAGCTTCTTGGTACGGGGTACAATAACTAATAATGACTGTAAGAATTTTACGGAACATACTTCTCCCGTGTACATAAGGTTGGGACCTTTTAGGTAGAACCAGAGTTGATGAGCTCGGGCAAAATTCAGTACGGGATGAAGCACCTGGGCCTATACTTTCAAAACTCTCTAAGTGAACGTAAGTACTTACGCTCTATTTTCTTGTCTATGATTGGTGGATTTTGCTTGAAAGGCCGTCAATGATTGGCTAATGAACTTACGACCTCTTAACTTTTTTGAAAGTATAGGCCCCGGCCTGCAGAGGTGCCCACTACCAGACGCGCTGGGATGAACTCTTCTTGTTTTACTCCCAACGCCGGAAATAGAAGCGTCGCGACACAGCGCTACTCTGGCAGCTATGCATCGTGACTGTGGCGACTGTGACTGTGGTGACTGGTGACTGTGGTGACTGGTGACTGTGATTACTGCGGTTGCAGTGATGACTGTGGTTAATGCGATGCTATGCATGATGACTGTGGTTAGTGTTAGCTGTGGTTACTGTGATGACTGTGGTTACTGTGATGCTATGCATGTTGACTGTGGTGACAGTGGTTACTGTGATGACTGTGGTTAATGAGATGCTATGCACGATGACTGTGGTGACTGTGATGACTGTAGTGGCAGTGGTTAGAGTGATGACTGTGATTGATGTGATGACTGGTGACTTCGATGACAGATGACTCTGATAACTGTGGTGGCTGTGATGACTGATGACTGTAGCGACTGCCATGACTGGCGACTGTGATGTCGTCACGAGTTACGTGGTAAGAGTGCAATGAAGAGCTGCACACGCTTACAGGCTAAATAAATGACAGGAATTGAACCTGTATTGCGATCATATATTTCCCATTTCAAAATACATTCCAGAAGATTTATAAAACTCTATCAATGAAAACTCACAAAAACCTGAAAATAATCAGCAGACGTGGATTCATCAAAGCAAAGAGCAAGGCAGTGCCCAGTGCTGCGAAAATTGCGGTAAACGATGGATTTAAGAGAAGGAACATAAGAGTGATAATCATGACAATCTCAGAGCAGCACTGAACATATGAGTGATAATCATTAATTAACATAGGAGCTCGAAAATTAATGTCGCGGCGCGGCAATCCATCTGAGCGCAGCCATGCCAGCGGATCGTCCGACGCAGGCACTAACCTAACCTTAAGTGTTCATAATATTTCATAGCAGTGCGCGAGACAGCTAAGCTGTCAAACCTGCGCGCCCTAAACGCCGATTACTTGCGTTCGCAAACACGAGTTACGGACGAAATGATTCATGAAGTTAGCAACAAATGATATGAACAATTATGACGTATAGATAGGGAAATATTGGGATATAGAGGTTAGCGGTTTCAGCGTTTATTAGGCCGTAGGCCTGTCGCCGATTCTTGAAATAGCAGATCATTCACAGCATTTTGCGGTCTCGAACTCGCAACTCACTGCTACAATTCTGCTGCGCTTAACCGCCCGGCCTCCTTGCAGATTCTGACCAGAAGCTGGCGCACAGAGCTGGGATCGAACCCGTGCCTCTCTGCGCCAATCCTGGTACTCTTCTGTTTACATAGAATAAGCAGACCATACAGACTACATACATCTTACCTGGAGAGCAGAGGGCAGCACAGCAGGTCTGCAGGAGACGAGAAGACAGGGAACAGCAGCTCGATCTGCAGTCTTCAGGTCTTCTCGAGCAACTTTAGGAAGACACCAACGCTCCATACCAGACTATTGTACCAGCGCTCCATACCAGACTATTGTACCAGCGCTCCATACCAGACTATTGTACCAGAGCTCCATACCAGACTATTATACCAGCGCTCCATACCAATACCAGACTATTCTGCCATTTATTATCTATTCCTATTCATAAGCAGTCCTAGTGAACATTCGCAGTTTATGGAAATATTCTTCCAGAAATGGACTTATCTTATTCACTGCACGATGACTAACTCTACAGACTAGAGCCTAATATCTCAGCAATAAATATTTAATTCTAGGCAGTATAAACACAATTAAAGAATTCACTACGTTATTTATAAATTAAATGATTAAGCCTGGCATTGGATGGTACTCATAGTTATGTTAAGTTATTCCTATAGTGAAGATTGAGTGATGTGTAAGATGAACTTCACGCCCCTTACCACGTCAACTGCGATCAAGAGTATTTTTAACTTTTCATTTCATATTTCTTAACATCAAAGCTAACGCAGTAATAAAAATGCAATTATAAATCTAGATCAATTCATTTGAAACTGAAATAGGTTTAGATATTCGTCAACAAATTAAGCAGAGAAATAAGTTTCAGCTATTAAAATGCCACATGTTTGACGAAGAAACAATTAAACCCCAATATGAAATAAGTAGAATAAATTTAATAATTCCCTATTACACATTTACCAGAATTTATTACCGTTCAAAGTGCAAGAAACTGTAAGCAAATCATAGACGATTTCAAGACCGCGTTTTATTAATTATTCGGATATATTAAGAATACTTTTCATTTGAAGTCACTGGAAATTAATTTATTAGTGGTTGAATTCCCCTGCGCCTCGAGCGCGACGCATGTATTATAATAATATATTATAAGTGCTTTTCATCCCAAGTCAATGCTAAAATATTTCTGTTCACTATACTGACCCGCGTCTCGAGGGCGACGCATGTATAACAATTACATATTATAAGTGCTTCATATCCCAAGTTAATGCTATAATATATTATAAGTGCTTTATATCCCAAGTCAATGCTAATAATATATTATAAGTGCTTTACATCCCAAGTCAATGCTAATATATTTCTGTTCACTGTACTGACCCGCGCCTCGAGGGTGTCGTTGGACTGCTGCAGGCCGCTCTTCTCTCTCTCAACCTTCTCCAGCCGCGCCCGCAGCGTCTCCAACTCCGTCTGTACAACACCCAACACAACGTTAGCATTTGCACGTCTCCAACTCCGTCTGTACAACACCCAACACAACGTTAGCATTTGCACGTCTCCAACTCCGTCTGTACAACACCCAACACCACGTTAGCATTTGCACGTCTCCAACTCCGTCTGTACAACACCCAAAACCACGTTAGCATTTGCACGTCTGGTCATCCACAGAAATTATGCTACAGAATTCATGTAATATGTGGCCAAAATAATCCAATAGCAAAATGAATTTGGCTAATTTGATTAAGATAATTTTTCAACTTGGATGTTCAGTTTGGATAATTTCTGAAAGTTCTACGCAATCGATTGAAGAACAGGGACCATCAGCACAAATAGAAATAATTGTAATTTAAGGTGCATAAAAAAGTTCTTATAATACATTTATGATTTAAAGATACCACCCCTCTGGTTTACTTCTATCATATTTTTAAGCTGGATTTGGATAGCCAACTGAATTCATCAATATAAATAATTTATTATTTACCTCTTCCTCTCATGAATGAATTCATCTATAAACTAACAGTAGATTTTTTTGGCCTCAAATAAGGAAAAGCTTGCCACACACTGGATATGAAGCGAGAAGTTAGTGAGGACTAATGGACGAGCGTTGAAATGTGATATGAATGTCTTGTGACTTAACTTTAATTAAGTTATTACTTAATAGAGTAATTAAATAATCCATAGTGATGACTTATTTAGTGATCAGCAGCTACTTGTGACATAAATTAGGTTTAGCAGTGCACGTGATGTTACTGGTGCGTGTGATGGTGTAGTCTGGACACGTGATGTTACTGGTGCGTGTGATGGTGTAGTCTGGACACGTGATGTTACTATAGTGCGTGTGATGGTGTAGTCTGGACACGTGATGTTACTATAGNACTGAATGAGTATGCGTCTTAACATGATTGAATAAGTATGCGTCTTAACATGATTGAATAAGTATGCGTCTTAATGACAAGAACAAATGAGTGGCCAAGACCTTGGCCTCCCGTAGCTGGTGTTCGGTCCTGTGTACGTCGAGGAGAGGCGTGAGGCGCACCAGCAGGCGCCACCACGGCCACTCGCGCACGCCCATGAACTTGCGCACGTTCTTCTGGATGCAGCGGATGGCTGTCTCCTGCACCTGTGGGGGGCGTGGACATCAGAACAGGGTTGTGAGAACAATAATGAGAACAATAATAGGGTCATTAGTGTACTGCTATATTGTTATTGGGTGCAGCGGATGGCGGTCTCCTGCACCTGTGGGTGACATGGACATCAGAACAGAGGTGTGGGGCGTGAGAACAATGATGAGAACAATAATAGACTCTGTAGTGTACAGCTATCTTGTTATTGGGTGTAGCAAGTAGCTATCTTATTATTAGAAATATATTGTTATTAGAGAACACAAATATCTGTAATTGTTCATGGATGAGGCACAAAATTGTTCATGGATGAGGCACAATTGGCTGTCTCTCGCACCCACAATAATGAATTGGTTGGAAACAAAACATCTTCCAATAAGTGTCGAATTGAAACAATTGCACAAGTGTTGAATTGAAAATTGAATGATTTTCATTGCTGCTTGCAACGTCTCCACACGTAGCATCGCTGAATGAAAGTTTCACGAACAGCGCTCTCTCTTAAATACCTTTGTTCCCATAAAATGAATGACAAATGTAAAGGCTATTACCGCAAGTTGTAGTGTACGAACAACCAAGAAACAGGAACACGCGAATATAAAATTATATTGAAATTATGACGATAAGACACTCATTTCCTTACCCAATAATACGCATTCAAGAAATGTTCACCTGATATTCAAGAAAACCGGATGATGTGCGTTTTATTTTGCAATCTAAATGGCATTCTGATGTTGATTGCACTGCCGTTTCCTGAGATAAACGCGCTACGCTGCCGCAATTTACTTGTAGTGACCTGCACTGGCTACTGGCGTCGCAGCAATTAACGTATGTTTGTGTATTAAGGCCTGAATTAGACGCTAAACTATTGTGTGTATAATAAGTGAAGATGAGGGAGAGGGCCGTGGCCCAGCAGAACAAGAAGGGCCCTACACACCAGCACACCAGGGCCAGGACAGCGGCACATGTTGCTGTTATACGCCATGGTAGCAGAGAGCTGTTGTACTGCTTCATCTTACACTTAATCTATTGCAATTACGTTCAAAATAGTTCAGCTGTAATCAAGAATATGGAGTATTCACAGCTAATATTGACAATTGCAATATGAGTCATATTTCGTAATTACGTTCAGCTGTGCAATTACGTTCAGTATTTGCAGCTAATATTGACAATTGCTATATGAGTCATGAGTGATCCAGGGTATAGGAGCAAACAAAAACATTACACGAAAAGGCTTGCATGAAAAAAATGTAGAGTAACTTGAAGGAAAAGTTTGCGTTAGTTCACCTGATGTTCAAGAAAAGAGGATGATGTCCTTTTTATTTTGCAATCTACATGGCATTCTGATGTTGATTGCGCTGCCGTTTCCTGAGATACACGCGCTACTTTGCCGCAATTTACTTGCAGTGACCTGCACTGGCTACACGCGTAGCAGCAATTAACGTCTGTCTGTTTATTAAAGCCTGAATTAAATGCTAAATTTTTGCTTGTGTAATAAGTGAAGGAGAGGGAGAGGGCCGTGGCCCAGCAGAACAAGAAGGGCCCTACACACCAGCACACTAGGACCAGGACTGCAGCACATGTCGCTGCTACACGCCATGGTAGCAGAGAGTGGTTGTACTGCTTCATCTTACACTTAATCTATTGCAATTATGTTCAAAAATAATTCAGCTGTACTCAAGGGTGTAGCTAATGTTTACAATTGCTATACGAGTCATGAGTGATCAAGGGTGTAGGAGCAAAAAAAACATTACACGAAAAGGCTTGCATGAAAAAATGTAGAGTAACTCGAAGGAAAAGTTTGCGGTCACTTGGCATTAAGATTTTCGTAAGATGCGCACCACCACGCACGACGCACGACGTAACTGCATGAGTTATCCAGGGTATAGATAAATTAACAAAAACATTACCGTACACGAAAAAAATTCGCACGAAAAAAATTTTGAGTAACTTGAAGGAAAAGTTTGCGTTCACTTGGCATTAAGATTTGTTAAGATGTGCACCACCACGCACGACGCACGACGTAATTACATGAGTTATCCAGGGGTATAGATAAGCAAACAAAAATATGGCACGAAAAAGCTCGCACGAAAAATTGTAGAGTAACTTGAAGGAAAAGTTTGCGGTCATGCACTTAAGGCAAGAAGATTCGTAAGATGCGCACCACCACGCACGACGTAACTAATGGGAGAACTAAGGGCACGGCAGGCGGCACTTCAATACGCGTGTCCGCACCATTATCACCATAGATAATGGGATCCGTGAGAAAGCGGATTACTTATTTACATACGCATGATTAGGTAAGAATTTATGAAGGCAAAGTAGGCCATAGAAAATAACGGCATGATGAACATTACTAAAAACAACAAACCAAACATGAAAAGAGTCTAACAATATATTACATATTATAACAATAACAATCGTAACTGATGAAATGTTTTTTCTTTTTACTGTGAATAATTCAGTATAATTACAAAAGCATTTTCAGACCTCTTCAAAGAAAGAACATAAAATTTGTACGGACAACAATAGCTTCTCGAATAGTTATATGGTTCTCGAGTTAATGTTTTTTTAGCAGAATTTTGAAAATAAGGTCGCCTAAAGTTGTAGTCGAGTCTCGGTCGTAGAAGGTCCGTAGTGAATACAAAATAAACTGCATCTACAAGACATCACAGTACTCAGGATATGCAAGGTGCAAGTCTACACTCACAGAAATGAGAGGACTTTTGCCCAAATAACAATAAACTTTTTGTCCGCTTGTGTGGGTTATAATGACTCAGTTAGGCATTGAAAAATTGCGTAATAGTGCTACGTCCGCACGCTGGACCTGTTGTGTGTAAGATATTGTGTCATTATTTGAACATTATAACCCATTCATTTACCTAAGTATAAGACAGTGCTTCTAAAGCCACGTACCTTCCTCTTCTGAAGCCTGCGCCTGGCGTCAACATTATAACCTATTCATTTACCTAAGTATAAGATACTGCTTCTAAAGACACTCACCTTCCTCTTCTGAAGCCTGCGCCTGGCCAGCACGCCCCTGGCGTGGGCCTGAAGGCGCGTGATGGTGCCGGCCAGCACCGCGTCGCGCTGCTCCTCCAGCCGCGCCAGCCCGCCCGTCCTGAACAGCACCTGGGGGGGCAACCGCTTAGCATGGGGCACTCACTCTTAACATTTATAGTACATGTGAACGCATGGGGCACTCACTCTTAACATTTATAGTACACATGAACGGTTATTGATTGCCGCCCGTCCTGAACAGTACCTGCGGGCGGTAACCGCTTAGCACGGGGCACTCACTCTTAACATTTATAGTACATATGAACGGTTACTAATTGTCACACGGAACTTAAAAACAAAGAAAACACCAAGCAAATTCACCATATCGATATTGAAAACGTTTCAGAGTCCAGCTCCATTGTCAGTTCGAAAAACTAAAAATGAATAAAATCATATTATTAACTACTGGACTCCGAAAAGATGGAGCTGGACTCAGAAACGTTTTCAATATCGATATGATGAATTTGCTTGGTGTTTTCTTTGTTTTTAAATTCCTTGTGAGCTTGCAATATAGGCAGAGTGATAATATAAGTACTTGTTAATTGTATACGAATAAATTTGGAATTCATAGAAAAAAAGGTGGACATCGAATGTAAAATTCAACAGGAGTAAATATGGAATGAAAAACTATAGGTGTAGATATCGAATGAAGTATAGTATAAGGGTATATCCTATATATAGAATGCGAAACTGCATAGATGTAGACAACGAATACAAACAGTTTATGAATAAATATGGAAAGCAAAATTGCTAGGGGACACATGGATTATAAAATTATGTATATAAGATTACATAGGGGATGTAAACTTACATTACAGTATATAAGGAACTAAAACGCACATAGAAATAACAGCGGAGTGTCTAATCAATAGGGAAGCTGGTCAAGAATAAGATTTATATCATAAAACAATAATAATGATAAGTTCTGAAACAGGAGTTAAGAAGGAGAAGCAATATAACTTCTGTACGCAACTGAACACAAAAAATAGGAACAATGAATAATTGGAAGATTATTCTAGCTAAATATAAGTCCATTTGGCTGGAGAGTTTGAACAGGGGCCATACTTTCAAAACTCGCTAATTAAGTGAACGTAAGTACTTACGCTCTATTTTCTTGTCATGATTGGTGGATTTTACTTGCGTGGCCGTCAATGATTGGCTGATGGACTTACGATCTCTTAACTTTATTTGAAAGTATAGACCCAGATGACGAGGCAACGGCCACGAGTGTGAAACAAATAGCGAAACATTGCGGCTTAGCGGCGCAAGATTTGTACGCTTTTCATTCCAAAATTAAATCTTAATTATTGCTTATTTAGAACAGTGAAGACACTTTCAAATAAGAATTATGAATGCCACGATAAACACTCAATAGTTTACGTATAATTTGCCGCCACGTACGACAACTTTGAAATGTTCTCTGTTGCGTACAAATGTCCTCAGGTTGCTACACTCAATAGTTTACGTATAATTTGCCGCCACGTACGACAACTTTGAAATGTTCTCTGTTGCGTACAAACGTCCTCAGGTTGCTACACGCAATAGTTTACGTATAATTTGCCGCCACGTACGACAACTTTAAAATGTCCTCCGTTGCGTACAAACGTCCTCAGGTTGCTACACTCAATAGTTTACGTATAATCACTCAATAGTTTACGTATAATTTCAAGTTGAAAGTTATATTCCCCGAGAGTGACACTACGTACACGGCGGTAGAGGGTTGATACCGACATGCTAAGTAGCAAACACCTGCCGCCTGCACTGAACAACTTCACTGCCCCAGATACGTCGGACGAGTTTGAACTCACTGAACAACAATGTTTGCACTAACAGCCGTGTGAAACGAAAGCGGATGTGGGACGCCCCACTATTCAACTGTATTCATAACATTCGATATTGGGTCTAAACACACGCTTAGAAAATGAGTTGAGGTAAGGCCAGGTATATACGGAATAAGGAATCTCCTTCATCCGGTACTTTTCTCGACTTTCTAACGACGAAGTTAGGCGGTCACAAAAACAAAGAATTCATTACCACAAAACTAATGTTTTGATGTAGTTGGCCTAAATTGAACCATAAAATGCAATAGGTAACCTTATTGCATTTTGAACGACCGTGAGATCTGGCGTTGTTACGTCGTTCACGTGTACAATTAACTTGATCAGGCGGAACTGCGAAGAATAGTTTCCCTATTTCCTGCGGAGTTCTGTCCTTGACGCAATCTGAGTGCGATTAGGCAGCAGGATGAGAGGGGAGCAAGAGCATAACATTATCAGCTGATCCTACAGAAATTAAACGGAAATTCAAGTCAGTCTAAAGTGAAACTCCGGCGGCAAGGTTGAGATCATATAAGTTTATCGAAGTAGTTGCCTCCAAGTTCTCTAAAGATCTGATAGAGCAGCGACTAAAACCTAACTTCCTCCTGCACGCCATGGGCCCCGAGGCCCGCGCTCACTTTAATTTGGATGTGAAATACACTTAGAAAGATAGCAGCAGCGTGGTGATATTAATACAGCTTAATTGGTGCAGCAATAATTTTCTGCGACGTGGAAATGTCGAACGGAATCTAAGACGTTCCGTGATCATTTAAAATTACATTATGCCTAACAGAAATTGTACGTAACAGATATTTGCATAAAAAAATAGAAAGCCGTCAGAAATTTACTCATTTCGAGTGCACCACGCGGAATTGAAATTATTTGTACACCGCCGATGAGTAAGGTGTACAAATAATTGCACTCACACTTCACTTATAAAGGACAATACTACATATATTGTACACACAGAATTGCTGCAGTATTCCATAGCTGCACAGCACAGGGAAAACATAGAACAATATTATAAAGGACAAACTGGACAATATTACATAGATCGTATGATAATTGCTGAAGTATTCCATAGCTGCACAGCACAGGGAAAACATAGAACATCAAGACAGACAAGTGAAGAGCTCCAGGAGCAGCTGTTGATCACAAGCCTGAGTGCAGGTCCGGTGACTTATTATAGCGCAAGACAAGACAGGCCGCCGCCGCTAGTGACGCGCTGCGCTGCAGCGCCAGTTTAACCGCACAAAGTGGGAGAAACAAGGCAGATACAATGGATTACAATGGCAGATACAATGGATTACAATGGCAGATACAATGGCAGATACAATGGATTACAATGGCAGATACAATGGATTACAATGGCAGATACAATGGATTACAATGGCAGATACAATGGATTACAATGGCAGATACAATGNAAATAGAACCAAAAATGCGTTAAGTAACCATTTTGAACGACCGTGAGATCTGACGTTGTAACGTCGTTCACGTGTACAATTAACTTGATCAGGCGGAACTGCGAAGAATAATTTCCCTATTTCCTGCGAAGTTCCGTCCTTGACGGAAACTGAGTACGATTAGGCAGCAGAATGAGAGGGGGGAGCAAAAGCTTAACATTATCAGCTGTTCCTACAGAAATTAGACGGAAATTCAAGTCAATCTAAAGTGAAACTCCGGCGGCAAGGTTGAGAACATATAAGTTTATCAAAGTAGTTGTCTCCAAGTTCTCTAAAGATCTGATAGAGCAGCGACTAAAACCTAACTTCCTCCTGCACGCCATGGGCCCCGAGGCCCGCGCTCACTTTAATTTGGATGTGAAATACACTTAGAAAGATAGCAGCAGCGTGGTGATATTAATACAGCTTAATTGGTGCAGCAATAATTTTCTGCGACGTGGAAATGATGAACGGAATAAAAGACGTTCCGTGATCATTTAAAATTACATTATGTCTAACAGAAATCGTACGTAATAGATCTGTGCATAAAAAATAACAAGCCTTCAGAAATTTACTTATTTCGATTGCAACACGCGCAATTTAAATTATTTGTACACCGCCTATGAGTGAGGTGTACAAATAATTGCACCCACACCTCACTTATAAAAGACAATGTTACATAGATCATATGATGATTGCTGGAGTATTCAATAGCTGCACAGCACAGGGAACACATTGAACAATATTATAAAAGACAATATTACATAGATCATATGATGATTGCTGAAGTATTCAATAGCTGCACAGCACAGGAACACATTGAACATCAAGAAACATTTAACATCAACACATTTAACATCATCAGCACATTTAACAATTGAAGAGCTCCAGGAGCAGCTGTCGATCGCAAGCCGGTGACTTATTAGCGCAAGGTAAGACTGGCCGCGGCCGCTAGTGACGTGCAGCGCTGCACCGCAGCGGTCACTGGCTCCACGCTGCCGCTACGTCCGCTCGCCGTATTCGCGGAATTCTTACGGTCGCCGTATAAGTGATCAGTGATAGCAAGCACTACGGTGATCACAATACTACAGCGGTCGTAAGCATTGCGGCGATCATAACTGCTACGGTGATCGCATAGAGTACAGTGATCGTGCGTACTAAGGTGATAGCAGTAATTAAGGTGATATATTTAATGATTCGAGTAGCACAATGAGTGCAAAAATCACGGTGATCTGAGGCACTTTTTCATCGTGGCGTCGATTCATGTAATCGGTAAGTAAAATACTACGACGCGCTCTGTACCCAGATTATAAAAGTTGATTTTGACACCGAACGTTCAGCAGCAAACCTTTTCACATTATACCAAGCAGATAACCCAGAACCCAAAGTCCTAAACCATCGATTAACGTGAGAATGATTTTAAACTTAGGTTTAAAGATTTTAAAAATGCTTGATAAATACAGCTCAATTACATCTACAATACCACCAGTCCGGGAAATTAGAAATATCACGCAAGATGGAAGGCGAAAACAACATGCTTGATAATGTCACAAATTGCGACATGAAAGACACGTTCTGTGGCAACACGTCCACAGGGCCCTACAAAAATAGCTCCTGTCACGCAACGCCGCCACCCATGCACCCGCACGCACACGTACATTCCTTGAAAAGCAGAGCTTCACGCAACACTTATGGACAAACTCTAAATAGAAACAGAGGAATTTGGCAACAAACTCCAGAATAAAATCCGCTATTGTTACTGATTAATTAAATATTCATTCTGATATGCGGCCAGACAACTAAAGAAAACGTGACGTTTGCTTGCCGAGCGGACTGGCAGACGCGAGCTTGCTTAAGTATAGCAGTGTAAATACACTTCCTAGAGCAAATCTATTTAATGTCCAGGGGCCATACTTTCAAAACTCGATAAGTGAACGTAAGTACTTACGCTCTATTTTCTTGTCTATGATTGTTGGATTTGAAAGGCCGTCAATGATTGGCTGACGAACTTACGATCACTTAACTTTTTTTGAAAGTATAGGCCCGTGTAATAATTCAGAGGTAGAGATTAGAGACTCGAGTATGTCATGAGACTGGACCAACTCGCCGATCTTCACCACGGTTACAAACAAATTCTCTCTATTGCGGAAGTTTAATCAGAAGAAATGATGAAGTTGCTAGAACTTCTGATCATCGTGCAGGGAGTTTTTGCGAAGAACAGACAGGATAACGTTTAATGCCTTCATAGAAAAGCTTTGACTGTCTCAATGAATGATCTTCTTCGTGTCCAGGGGCCATACTTTCAAAACTCGATAAGTGGACGTAAGTACTAACGCTCTATTTTCTTGTCTATGATTGGTGGATTTTGCTTAAAAGGACGTCAATGATTGGCTGATGAACTTACGATCTCTTAACTTTTTATGAAAGTATGTGCCCAGCAGAAGTCTAATGGCTAGACAGTGTGGAGCAGAGCTCCATGGCACAGCCGTCGTATTGGAGGAGTGCCACATGCACGCCACCAATTGAGAGTCGGTCACTGAGTACAGCCGCCGTCTGGTCAGGCGCGTGAATGCAGGACTCGTCTCATATTTTAAAGTAAACGAAGGTATCACATTGAATTTAAAATAAATGCTCAAGCGGAACGCAATTGGAAGAAAATCAACAAAACAGCGCTGAAGATCTCTCTCGTTAAAAAAGTTCATCTCTAGACAACCTACGAATTTTAATTTGATTAGTCAATGCACTTGAATTTACATAAGAACGAAACTTCGCAAAATGTAAGTATAAAAATATTGTTTTCTAGAATAAATGTTCAAAGGGTGTGCATGTGTAACGCTCGACAGGCCGCGCTGCTGCAGAAACCGTTGTGGTGATCATGCAGGCAGATGGCGAGGCCGGTTCAGACACCAGCTTTTACAGAAAAAAAAACACGTCCCAGACGCGTCCAATACCGTACAGTTTACATACAGAACTAAAGCACCCCGCACCAACTGAATATCAGTGATTAACAATGCAGTGTAGTCTACACCGAGACCTCACACAGAACTGACACCACACGTACACTGCACTATATCAGTGAACTGCATGTAACAATGTCATATAGTGTACACTGACACCTCACCCAAAACCAAAGGTACCACGCACCTACTGATCATCAGTGAACTTTATAGAAAGCAAATGCTTCTCATAGCGAGCAGCTCGTGAATTAAGCATGGGAATGTTTTGCACGCATCAGCAATCTTTGCTTTTGAAGGCCAAGCCGATCCAGCGATCCGCAAAGGGCACTGATATTCAGTAAATGTCGACAACATTTCGAATCAAGCTCCAAAATTCGTTTAAATGCAGTCCCTACAAGCTTACGGTCANTGTTTGATTGAATCGACGTTGATTGAACTTTGTTTCAACGACGTTTGCCTGGCGGGACTTGGAGAAACGATGTCAATGATCAAGAGAGGATCATAACTTTATGAGTACCTCATGCAGGCGCGGTGGTGAGAAATATAGTATCTAAACTAAACGAGTTTAGCTAATATTAAGCCACATGGAACTAATTAACCCCGCAAATATATAGGCACACACAGAACGACCTAATTGGATATGATCCACAAACATGACAAGTCATAAAAATGACATCAGAGCGAAGGCTTGTTCATGAAGATCATGTCAAACAATAGGGAGAATAAAAACCCGGAGTCAAAACAACGAGGTCATCAATAATAGTTGATCAAATTCCTAGTAGATTTTATTTTTCTAAAAACTTTAATGTGTCAGGTCGAATCAAATGGATGATGAAAATATATCTTGAATGTGTCCTGATTTATGAATGAAAAAATGAGTTGTATGAGCTAGATTTTCTATATGTTTTACGCATGCCATGACTCGAAAATGTTGGAACGAAAAACTTTTTCTCCCCAGTATACCCTGGTGGCGTGAACCTTTTTCGCTTATAAATGGAGCATTGCATGTCGCATGCACCGGAACGTCGAAATCAAATTAAAAGTAGAGATGACGAAGCATGTGGCAATTCCAACTGAATGATTGATACGGAAAGTTGCGAACTCGAAATTAAAGAAAGACTTGGTAGAGAGAGGACTGGACCGCGTCGTCACGACCTGCCGCCACACACGACCTGCCGCCACACACGACCTGCCGCCACACACGACCTGCCGCCACACACGGCATATCGTGTCCTTCACCTTCCATTTCCGCAACGCCATTTGGAACGCTCGGGGGAAATTCGAACTCAAGGAGGCACTACATTTGATCAATAATTATACTAATAACACTTCGCATCGCAGTCACGCGATGTATCATCCATACAAGTTGTGTCTCAACTTAAAGGCACACAAAAAGAAAATGATTATATTTTCAAAGGCACACAAAGAGAAAATAATTCTATTTCAGAGTTTCATTCACTTCCGCGAAAACAAAGTTAAATAAGTTAGAGAATGAAATGAGCGTCCCCGCGACGCAAAATGTTTAGCCATGCCGAACTTTCGTGGGAAACGTTCGTCAGATATCATCAAATAAAGTTTTGAGCCACTGTAACAGAAGTATCCTGTAGCTTGATAAGCTGACAACATCAGACAAATATTCTTTATTCATCTATTTCATCCAATCCATTTAGTTACTTCCTAGCCTGTACCAAAAGATGTCTCATGACATCTTCATAATTTAACAAAAATTGTTTACATCGTAATTTGTGCAGCTGATATATTAGTTGCAAAGCCGAAATATAATGAAATTCGTAACGCATGGACGCACTTACTGGCAATGATAAAACGATTAGCATTTGTAAAAAACACCCTCAAGTTAATAAATGGTAGAGTACTAAATTAAACACTCGAATCCATAGATTTCACAATTTTTCATATCACGTGATTTGGCGATATGGACAAATTGGGAGCAGCAGAACTCGGAATAATAAATCAATGATATTAACCTGTACCTGCAACTCGGTTCGCTCCTCAGGTTGGACGGACGGGATGGCCGCGGTGAGCGAGAAACGTCCTGGAGTTTCGCCGGCAATTTTTTCGATGAGGACATCGTTGCCCGCCGAGTGGCCGACGTCGAGCAAAAATCGGAGCACGGAATCTTTGAAGAAAAACGCCGGGGGAATGGCGCTCCTGAGTAGTGCACTCGTGCTGCGATCGTCACACAAAAACTCGGGGAAATATAAATCGGAGGAAGATTCACTGTCGGCGTCACCAAACACCGATGATGTTTGGCTCGATGGCGGGATAGGGGAGTCAATCCTGCGTCGAGGTGGTAGAGGAGGTCGCGACTTAGGTGGTACGGGCGGCGGTAGATGATCTGACAAACATAAATTTGGCGAAGATGAAGTAGTTGCGGAGGAAAGTAGGCCGTATGCACAAGGGCTTTTCACTGGCGATGAGGAGTCTTCAGGCAACGGGGACCGAGGCAGGGAAAAGCTGGTGACGCGAAGATGTTGTCGCCGGTTGTCGGTTCGAAGTTTAGTTCGGTCACCGCTGGGGGCTTGGCGCGCCGCACAATGGAGGTCCTCGCATGATGCGTTGGCAGAGCCACCGCGGGAACTCACGCCGCTGTCCAGAGACGCCAGTGAGCTGGAACTGCGATATTTTACCAGCCGCTGCGCCTCGTTCAGAGATTTAGATCTGAATGAGTCAGCACTTCGACCGCGATGAATTTTACAACTTTTAGCGAGGAGGCAGGAATCGCTGAAGCCTCGTTCGAAAAGTTCTTTCTTTTGTTTCACGACGCTCCTGGATGGTTTAAAGCGGTAGCAAGAAGATGCCACCGCTGCCACCATTTTGGGGCTTTTCAGCTGCGGAGGATGAATCACTTCCAACATCGTCCTGGGCAAACAATACCACCTAAACGTCCAGGGTCCAGGTGGATACTCACCTTCGTGTCATTTAATATCACAATAGCGTGCTTTTTCACACCACCCACTGAATTAAGCGAGGAGCCTGCACGTCTCAAGTATTGATATATACAAATAATTCATACACGGAGATTTATGGAGCGGGGCTGAGGAGCGGTGACGAGGATCGTCGGCAACCGGACGCGCCCGGATGGAGTGACATGGGATTGTCCGCGCGCGGCGCAGGTCAGAAGGCAACTGAGTAGCTGCAGTTCTGGCAGCAATGCGCCGGCTGGTCGCGGTCACTTCGTCTGCTGCAAGACGTTGAGCTCTTGCTTTATCTTTACTATCTGACTTATTTGAAATTAGGTTCGGAACATCATCATAAAAACGTACCAAATAGATGCTTTAGTTAAGAAGTAGGAGGTTAGGATTTCTAAAGAATTTTCCTTGGCAAAGGCCATCAAAACGCACAAATTTAAGGAGACAAAGCGACTTAAAGATTGTAGTTGTCCGACTCCGGCATCCGATAAAGGACAGTTTGATGGTAATATATTAAGTTTATTGATGATTTTCTACTTGGAATTTATTTACTTTCTTAATAAATTTCCACTTGGAAACTACAAGTCATGTGAACCTGACGAGTCTAAAGACATAACGGAAGTTCCTTGTCTCGAGCAAGGATATAAAGTGTTAGAAATTAATTTCAAACGAAAATACTATAATATATAAGCGAAAACCGAAGCATAATTTGCGCAAGAAAATATGTCGTGAATAATATCAGGATAGGACCTGTCCATCTCGAAGCCTATTACGCACATCCAGCGCGCAGTATGTTGCGGTCACGCTCACGCAGATGCTAGTCGGACTTCATTCATTGATATTTCGTATCATTCATTCATTGTCATTTGATACGTCTCATCGTTCGTTATCATTGGTGCAGAGCACAAACTCATCCTCATTGCATTAAGGTGACATTATAAAAATAAACAGATAAACAAAATAAGAGTAAATACCAAAAACAGAATAAGGAATTGTATGTTAACACAAGGACGTAAATAGTGCAAGGAAGTTTACAATAGCAGAGCGTAGAAAATGAGGAATATGATCACTAGTTGCGCAAGATGAACCAGTCGTGTTTCTCGCAGTAAGTTGACATGGATGGTTTAATAGGCGATCATGATTTAGACAACTGATTGACATCATCTAGTTTGAATAGTTTTGGTAATCTGTCTCGCCTTGAACGGTTTCAAGTGCAAAGAACCTTAGATGATGGCGCCTTGTGAACCAAGGATCCCAAAAACAACCTTAAACTTTATTTAAACCAAAATCAAACCACAACACTCAACTCAAGTTAGAAGTAAGAGGCAGAAAAAAATACAATTTGAACATTTTTCATAGGTTTTTTTGCTACCAAGCAGGCAAAGTCATAAGCACAATACAGTGGACTGCAACGTACGTAGCGTCTACGAAGCGAACAAAATTTTGACCACCGTCGCCACGTAAGCTATTAACTACTACCGCATTTGAGTTAACAAGCTAGATTTATTCTCGCAGTTCATCATCTTAAGAAGAAGCGAGTGACGAGAGTGTCACTCAGCAGCGAGTGCCACTCAGAAGTGAGTGGCGTGAGTGCCACAGAGCTGCGTCAGCCGCCGTGGAAAATAAAGTAACTCGTTCAGCCTCCGCCGTGAGAATTGAATTGTATCAACTGAATCAATATCATATCTACGGTCTGAGTATTGCATCTACCGCCTAGTGTTCATCATCGCATCATATCCAACGTATCGCATCAATTGAATCTTACAATATAGTTACCTTAATAGTTCACTAGTTATGAGTCTCACTTTCTTACCAGGCACAAAAGACTGCACTTAATCCATGATTGTGGCAGTTTAAGGAATTAATATTTTAATAACTTTTTCATTCAACAGAGATGGCACTCATTCTGTCCCTCAACAAAGGGGGTTTGCAAGGACCCGTAGCTGGAAAAATCCATCTTCCTTGCAAGGAAATAAAATGGGGTTTATCGCAGCACCAAGAAATAGAAGCGCTGGTAATGGAAATCGACCGCTCTATTAATGGAAGTGCATCGCGCTTTTAATAGGTGTGGATAGTGCAGCTAATTCAAGTCGGTGGTGTCAATATATATAATAGAAGTGGATTGCGCCAGTATATATATAGTGGAAGTCGATCAACCTACATTGACGGTTGAGGTATGATCGCAAGAAGCTGCGAATTTCCGAACCATTTGTTAGGAAAAAAGTAAAAATGAAGCAAATGGTCCTCCCGTAGCGATATAACTGCAATACAAATTGTTATTTTACACAAATATTACATCAGTTGCTGAATTGATATACGAGTTGCAGCGCCGAACACTGCGTGGCCGTAGCAGTTTAGAAATCAATGATGGAGACGAAGCAGCGGAGACTTGTCCGTAATAAGAGCCTCCAGACAAGCATCTTTAGCTTCAACCACAAGATGTTCATTGCCAGCACCTGTCACGTGCGACGCGACCAAGCTCGAGAAGCTCCGTCTCACCGAGCCGTGAAAGCAAAAGAAAGCTAAATGTTTAGACTCGTTTGCCAAAAAAGACTAGGCGTTACGGGGTTGCAATGAAGTTTTATTTTCGCAAGAAATGCGTACAAAAGAGTTCCTCACGACAGATAAATCATGCATGTGGCCTTTGGTCTCAAATTGAGACTAGGCGTTCGTTACGGAGATGCACTGAAGTTTTATTTTCGAAAGAAATGTGTACATAAGAGTTCCTCACGACAGATAAATCATGTGACCTTTGGTCAAGAATTGATTAACTAAGCAATTAGTTTTGGGTCAGTCCAACACCAATGCAGATAATCCGGTCAGTGCACGGAAAAGTTGACGCAAAACTTATTTCTTTCATAACGGACGATGTTTCGATACGCGTCGTCGTGACGCCGGAAGACAGAGATCGTAAGAAGACGGTTCGTAAGAAGACAGAGATCGTAAGAAGACAGAGATCGTAAGAAGACAGAGATCGTAAGAAGACGGTTGCAGCTGCAGCAAAATTCCACACAAAAAAAAAACATCGTACGAGTTTTACGAGTTCGTCATCACGCGATCATAACGGCAGTGACCCGACGGGTGAGAGCAAGGCTCGATAACGCGGCGGTGTGCCTCACGTGTGATGTCAATGAAGGAGGATAGATAAGAAATGTATGGCAGCGCAGGACCGCGTCACATGGACCAGTTACACAATAAAGCCAAGTACAAATATATTCTGAGTGAAAATTGAAAGTTTTGTTAAAACAAGAAAATTTTTTGAGTGAATCTTCGGTATAGGCACATGGACCGTGTTTTATGAACAAGTTACACAATGAAGCCAAGTGCGATATATAGCATTAGTGAAAATTGAAAGTTTTGTTAAAACAAGAAAATTTTTAATTTTTTGCATTTTTAGGTACAATAAGAAACTACCTAAGTTTCAGTGTCTGCACATTTAACGGACGTTGAGTCAAGACCGAGATAAGTCTAAGGCAGAACTGAGGCACATAATAACGCAGCGAAAAAAAATTCTAAGCAAAAGTCAAAAATTTAGTACAAAAATTGTGAATTTCAAGTATTAATCTTGTGCGACAAGTCCATGGATGACAAATATAAAACAGTAAATAATAAAATCCTCTGAAGGATCTATCACCAAAATAACTTTATAGCAAGAGACTATGAAATCGAGGAATATTATGAATGATTTCATCGAATTATATAATTATTTATTGGAAACATAGAAGAGAATACGGCGAAAATTCGCTCAGACGTGACCACGCACATAATGTGCCAGTTGTGAGTAACGAGCGCAACGCGCATGCAGCACATGCAGCCTGACCTCAGGCATCACTTGTTTACATGAAACAAGCAAACAGAGACGATGCCAGCAAAGAAATAAACTCATTTACATTAAACAAGCGAACAGAAGCGAAGTCAGGAAAGAAATATTCAATAAAAATAGCAAATAGCAAGTAAATATTGTCAAGAATATTTATTGAGATTGCCTCAAGTCGACGAAGCACAACGAGGAGAATATAATCTTACCTGTGACGATTCCGACAGGTAGGGTGGCACATTCACCAAGAAAAGCATTTCCCGCGTTAAAATACCATAATAACAATAAAATAATAATAAAAATAATAATAATACTAGAAATAACAACAAATAATAAAAACAATTACAAAATAGCTTCGCAATAACTTCGATCGTAGATGTTATCTTCTACTTACTGGTATAATTGAGAAGTTCTTACCTGGGACAGTCCCAGCCTGTAGGAGGATGGATCAATCTCGAGGTGCTGGAGGATGGCTTCAGTAGCGGCACGGTGGTCGAGCAGCGGTCCCGCCCTGAGCTGGGACGGCGCGAGCACAGCGAACTGCCGCCTGAACTGCTGGTACGACACGTGCTCGGGGTAACCTTGCTTGTGGAGACGCAGGGCCTCGACCAGTTGACAACCGCGCAGCTGTGCGGGACAAATGTTGAGAAGTGATAGAATAACAGGTGATGAAATAAATAGGGAAATAATAAATTAAGTGAAAGTCCGATAAATAAATTAAGGGAAATAAATAGTAACAAGATATAAATAAGCGATGAATAAAATTAAATGCGAAAACGAAGTTTCAGCGAGCGAGCCATTGACGCAGAGGAGAGAACCAACAATCAAAATGCCAATGCAACGATTGCTATGATCATGATGCTTTACGTAAATAAAATGTCAGAGTTTCAATTCTGTGTCACAAATTCTCGTTTCACTTGGCAGCAGCTCATCGTCTCCTGAGCGGGTGACAGAACTCTAGGAGAACTCTAGGTGACAGAACTCTAGGAGAACTCTAGGTGACAGAACTCTAGGAGAACTCTAGGTGACAGAACTCTAGGAGAACAACATGACTGCAGGATCTTGTTTAATTCAATGAGATTATAAAGGAGATAAGGAGGCACGGATTTGTGAGACAAAACGATAAATATTCCCAGAAATCCCCAGCCTAATTGGCTTGGAATGTAATTAGTTGTGAAGGAGGAGAAAACTAATTAGGGCAAACTAAGGATATAAGAACGGGAGGTCTGAAGAGTTGCTACTTTCTTCGCACCGTTGATACGATTTTGATACTATGCAAGAATTTTATTAGGTAAGATATAGCTAATTAGCACGTAAATTAATGTCCTATTAACTTGAGCGATTATCACTCAAATTTTGTGAAGCGTTATGCTCAAGAGCTTTCTTATTGTTTACGTGCCAGCCAGACAAGGCACAGACCTGTGGCCTCTATAGCGGCCTGACGCTCCCTAACAACTGACCTGGGACCTGACGAGAGGCACGTTGAGAAGACTGTCCTCCTGAGAGCTGGCAGCACAGACCTGTGGCCTCTATAGCGGCCTGACAACCTGGGACCTGACGAGAGGCACGTTGAGAAGACTGTCCTCCTGAGAGCTGGCAGCACAGACCTGTGGCCTCTATAGTGGCCTGACGCTCCCTAGGAACTGACCTGGGACCAGACGAGAGGCACGTTGAGAAGGCTGTCCTCCTGAGAGTTGGTCTTGTTGGGGGAGGTGGCGGCACATGTGGCCTCTATAGCGGCCTGACGCTCCCTAGGAACTGACCTGAGACCTGACGAGAGGCACGTTGAGCAGACTGTCCTCCTGAGAGCTGGCAGCACATGTGGCCTCTATAGTGGCCTGACGCTCCCTAGGAACTGACCTGAGACCTGACGAGAGGCACGTTGAGAAGGCTGTCCTCCTGAGAGTTGGTCTTGTTGGGGGAGGTAGCAGCACATGTGGCCTCTATAGCGGCCTGACGCTCCCTAGGAACTGACCTGAGACCTGACGAGAGGCACGTTGAGAAGACTGTCCTCCTGAGAGCTGGTCTTGTTGGGGGAGGTGGCGGCACATGTGGCCTCTATAGTGGCCTGAGGCTCCCTAGGAACTGACCTGCGACCTGACGAGAGGCACATTGAGCAGACTGTCCTCCTGAGAGTTGGCAGCACATGTGGCCTCTATAGCGGCCTGACGCTCCCTAACAACTAACCTGGGACCTGACGAGAGGCACGTTGAGAAGACTGTCCTCCTGAGAGCTGGCAGCACAGACCTGTGGCCTCTATAGCGGCCTGACACCCCCTAGGAACTGACCTGAGACCTGACGAGAGGCACGTTGAGCAGACTGTCCTCCTGAGAGCTGGTCTTGTTGAGGGAGGTGGCGGCACATGTGGCCTCTATAGTGGCCTGAGGCTCCCTAGGAACTGACCTGCGACCTGACGAGAGGCACATTGAGCAGACTGTCCTCCTGAGAGTTGGTCTTGTTGGGGGAGGTGGCGGCACCAGGCGTACGCAGCTCGCAGAGGCCGGCGTTGTGCTGCGGCAGGAGGCAGTGAACAAACCGCAGCTTCGTGCGCCGCAAGCTCTCCACGATGCCGTCCTGGGGGGCGAGCAGGCAGCCATCGTTAGGACTTTTAGCAAAGGTTAGGTTAGGTTAGGTTTACCTAACCTAGGTTACCTAGGTTTACCTAACCTAGGTTACCTAGGTTTACCTAACCTAGGTTACCTAGGTTTACCTAACCTAGGTTACCTAGGTTTACCTAACCTAGGTT
>NW_025941472.1:381634-387946 GCF_000764305.2 Hyalella azteca
GGCGTTTCAGTGGCCGGTCGGCACGTGAAAAGAAACACCGTGTCGCCGTTTTTATTCCAATTTAACACTAGAAATCCGTAAAACATCTGATAAAAACGGCGAAACAGTTTATTTTCACGGGGCGACCGGCCACTAGAACACCTGTGGGACCGTTTTTTCACCGTTTTTTCTAACAGTGTACTAAAGGCAACTTACGACGGTGAACTTGACTTGTAGGGCGACCTCTTGGAAGTGCAGTGAAGCTGGCCTAAATAATGTCATCTTACAACAGAACGCAATAAGAAAGCTGGCCTAAATAATGTCATCTTACAACAGAACGCAAGAAAAAATTCTCAAGGCAACTCACGACGGTGAACTTGACTTGTAGGGCGACGCTGCGTCTCTTGATGCCCGCGGTGCCCGTGGTGAAGGCTCGCCTGATGGAGGAGGCACGTCGCAGGCTCTGGGCGCTCTCAATGCCCACCACAGAGCCTCCTGACGCAGAGCCGTTCACGAGGCTGCTGCTCGACACGGCTCCTCGGCTCGCCACGAACAGCCGGCTCACGCTCTCTCTGGACGAGGAGATAGTAGTGGAAAGCTTCAGTTATCAGAAAGACACGGCTCACGGTGTAGTTATTATTATTATTTTATTATAATTATTATTATTATTATTATTATTACAGACGGCTCACGCTCTCTCTGTGATAGTGGGCAATAGATAGGAGATAGTAGTGGGATGCTTCAGTGATCAGAAACAAACGGCTCACGGTGTACTAGTTATTATTATTATTATTATTGTTATTATTAAAGACGGCTCAGTAATCAGAAACAGCCAGCTCACGCTCTCTCTGTACGAGGAGATAGTAGTGGCGGGATGCTTCAGTGATCAGAAACAAAGGGCTTTATTTAGATACAATTAAACTGGTTAGTTACAAGCAATATATTCAGTTATTGGCAATATAACTTGGGCAATACAATGGTTTACTTACAGGCGATTATTACTATTATTTTGAGAAGTATCTATCGTGGCGTCTGGTTCAAACGAACTTCGAGGACACGTTACACACAAGTTTAATAGCAAGCGATAAATAAATAGACACAAGAAAGGATGAGAACGGAAAAAATGACTAAGCACTAGATTCATAGGCTATACGAAACAGTTCCGTCTTCAGGTGTCTACGAAACGCCTGCAACGAAGGAGCTGAAGTTACGGAAACCGGTAGATATATCTGATTTGTTAAAGGCGACATAATTTTCTAGTCATAGCAAAATTACTCTCTATTACTTGATTTGAATGCCATAGAACCATGTACCCAGCTATTATTAGTCTGGCGCTATATTAATTAGCTATAGTAGCTATATTAGCTATACGTATAAGCGATATTAGCTATATTATCTATATTAACTTTATTAGCTATATTAGCTATATTAATTAGCTATAGTAACTATATTAGCTATATTATCTATCTATATTAATTAGATATAGTAGCTATATTAGCTATATTAGCTATACAGGGTGGAGCGCGGTAATTTGCTTATTTGCACTGCATGCTGTGGCGGCACTGACGGTTGAAGACAGACGAGAGTGGTCGTGGCATACAGTGGATGGCGGGAAATTTGTATTCGTCTGGCTCTCAGTTGCCATCATGCAGTGGACACGTGAGGAGAGGTCATTTTGTGTAGAAGCGTATTTTTCAAATGCCCACTCGATCATTGCCGTGCAGCGTGTTTTTCGTTTACGATTCGCTGTTCCTTCACGTGGACGTGTTCCTGGACGGCAATCAATTGTAAATTGGGTGAATGCATTTAGAACAGCAGGGAATGTGTCATGTCTACGAAAGGGACCTGAGAGAAGGATTACAACACCGCGAAACATCGAGAGAGTTAGAGCAGCAGTACTGCAATCTCCGAAACGCTCTGCTCGGAAGCAATCATCTGCTCTTGGCATTTGTCGATGTCCATTTGTCTATTTGTCAATGATACAGGATTATTTTCAGCCAGCTCTTGAGGCAATGGAATTAGAGGATACATGGTTCCAACAGGATGGTGCCACTGCACACACAGCAAGGGTTACCATGAATTGTTTGAGGCAAATGTTTCCTGGACGGCTTATCTCTTTGAGGGGTGATGTGACCTGGCCAGCACGCTCACCAGATTTAGCCCTATGCGATTTTTCTCTTTGGGGTTACCTGAAGGCTAAGGTGTATATCAACCGCCCCAACACCTTGGAAGACCTAAGGAACAATATTGAAGCTGAAATTGGCAGAATACCAGTGGGCATGCTTGTTAGAGTTCATGAAAACTTCAGAAAACGTATGCAGCAGTGTGTGGAATGCGATGGTCGACATTTGCCAGGTGCACTATTTAAAACCATGTAATTTATAAATTCCATTACCGTTCAGTATAATACAAATATCAAATAAATTTTTCTAGTGATCATAATTTTTTTATTTCATTCCCAAATCAGCAAATTACCGCGCGCCACCCTGTATAAGCGATATCAGTATAAGCGATATCTATATTAGCTATATTAGCTATTTTAACTTTATTAGCTATATTAGCTAGTAAAAAAAAAGTCTAAAAAGTGGTCTGGCGCTGACTTTTTAGACTCCTGCAGGAGTATGGGCGCCTGCCAATATAATACGAGGGCTTAGGGCTTATATCACCCAGGTGATATAATATAATATAATATACTTAATTAAGTTATTGAATTGTAGCAAGACTACTGCATAAATCGTGTTTAATATGGCAAAAGCAACTCAAAACAAAAAAGGTTATCATTTCAAGGAAAAATCAATTTTCCATCAGGGCTTTAGAGACCTTAAGTTTAGTATGTTTGTTAAATGAAATCATGGTAATTATAGACCAGAGGTGCTACTCTAACTTAAAAAACGCAGTAAAGTGAAAAATATGATTAAAATAGACTCCCGTGGAAGGAAGAAGTTCGCTAAAACGATCACTACGCGAAATATTTCCAAATTAATGGAATTCTGTGAACAATGTGCACTGAACGCATGATTTCGAGATTGATGAATAGGTGTTGCTCGTAAATAAAGAATTAACTCGAAATTCGAACGAAAAATGTCTTGAAGAAACAATACTAATTCGTTCCGCTAGTGGTTGAGACAAGACAACCGAGAATTGCTCATTAAGTTCAGCGACTTGTTAATTTAAATAACCACGGATAGCAGCGCGAGTTGGAAGAACCAAACGTGGCTGATAGAAAAATTTTGCCGATCTCTCTAATCAAAGTAAACAGCATTTTTCATTTTAATAAAATCTACACTGTTAGAAAAATGACCGTTAACGGTATTACCGGCGTTTCAGTGACCGGTCGGCACGTGAAAAGAAACACCGCGTCGCCGTTTTTATTCTNACACGGTGTTTCTTTTCACGTGCCGACCGGCCACTGAAACGCCGGTAATACCGGTAACGGTAATTTTTCTAACAGTGTAAACCTCGCTAGATTATCATTCTCTCACCTCTCTCAGCGTAGTGAGCGAAGAGCCTCTCTAGGAAGGACTGGTCGGTGGCGCCTGGGAAGATGGCCTCCTCGTCAAGAAGCCATAAGAGGCCACGTCGGTCGGCCTCACGCAGGTCTTGTTGGGACGTGCGCACGACGCTGTTCGTCGCAGGCTTGTCGATGAGGGCGATCAGAGGCGCGGGAGTACCCAGTGCCTCGGACACGTCGCCGCACTCCACGTGTTCCTGACCAGGGTTAAAGTCAACCTTGAAGGTTTTGAATATTTTTTTTCTGCAAATGACTAATTACGAGCTTAATTTAAAACCCCAATCGTACAATCTATGCGAGGGACGGTCAACATTCAGGT
The DNA here is from genome assembly GCF_000764305.2 of Hyalella azteca. NCBI lineage: Eukaryota > Metazoa > Arthropoda > Malacostraca > Amphipoda > Hyalellidae > Hyalella > Hyalella azteca. The sequence goes on from NW_025941472.1 coordinate 385,444, forward strand.
TAAAGTCAGCCGTGAAGGTTTTGAATATTTTTTTCTACAAACGACTAATTACGAGCTTAATTTAAAACCCCAATCGCACAATCTATGCGTAAAAATTCTTTAGGTTTTATCCTGACGAGGGATGGTCAACATTCAGTCGAGCCGTGAAGGTTTTGAACTACAAGATGAAGTTTTTTCTACAAGCGACGGATTACGAGGTTTATTTAAAACCCCAAACAAACAATCTATGCGAGAGACGGTCAACATTTAGGTTAACCGTGAAGGTTTTGAATATCATGATGAAGTTTCTTTTTCTACAAGCGACTAATTACGAGGTTAATTTAAAACCCCAATCGCACAATCTATGCGTAAAAATTCTTTAGGTTTTATCCTGACGAGGGATGGTCCAACATTCAGGAGAGCCTTGAAGGTTTTGAACTAAATTAATTTTTTTCTACAAGCGACGGATTACGAGATTAATTAATGCCCCAACGCACAATTTTTGCGACAAATATTCTTAAGGTTTATTTGTCCACGGATACGTTAGCCGTTGTCAATGATCTTCGTATTGAAGGCATGCGATAGACAGAGGAGTATACGAAGAGATTTGCCACTTCCCTGCAATATGCAGAGTAGATAGAATTAAATACCGCATAAATGTACAAGTTGAGGTAATACGATATGTAGTTTATAGATGAAGTTTAAAGGGTAGCTTAATAGAGACGTAGTTTAGAGCATTCATAGTAATAAAGAAGATGTCTATTGATGTCTAGGTTTGATCAACTCCACGTAGCTATATATTAGCCCCATGAAGAGGGCACTGTTTCAAATTGTTACAGGGGCACGATTTTTTTCGAATATTGAGAACACAATTGTGAATGAAATTCGTTTTTGAATTCCCTTCACTCACAATACTAGGCTCAATGTACAGCACCATCTATACCTGTGCGTATCTGTCTGCCTGTACACTGTACAGCCTCACCATACCTGCGCATGTCTGTCTGCCTGTGCACTGTACAGCCTCACCATACCTGCGCGTGTCTGTCTGCCTGTGCACTGTACAGCCTCACCATACCTGCGCATGTCTGTCAGCCTGTGCACTGTACAGCCTCACCATACCTGCGCGTATCTGTCAGCCTGTGCGGTGAAGGTGGTGTCGTGGCACAGCATCTGCAGGCGCTCCTGCGTGTAGTTGTGGCAGAGGTCCCCGAAGGAGGCGCCCGAGGTCCGGCCACAGGACGCAGGGTTCTGGAGGCCCGGCGTGTCCACCACCAGGATGGAGTTCACCGTCTTAGCGGACCCCGAGATGCATCTGGAGGACAGAACTTGCAGCTAATTATGCTGGTTCTGATGGTAAGAACATCTGGAGAATAAATGTGCAGTTAAATATGCTAGTTCTAATGATGAGAACATCTGGAGAACAGAACTTGCAGTTAAATATGCTAGTTCTAATGATGAGAACATCTGGACAACAGAACTTGCAGTTAAATATGCNAATGTCCCGGTAACCAATTTCTGGTAGCCTTTAAAGTTTAATGTCCCGGTAACCAATTTCTGGTAGCCTTTAAAGTTTAATGTCCCGGTAACCAATTTCTGGTAGCCTTTAAAGTTTAATGTCCCGGTAACCTAATGCACTAAGATGAAGAAAAAATAAGACTCAGCACAAATGAAACAGAGCAAAGGTGGCAACTCGAACAATGGCATCATACATTAGATTGGAATAAATTTCATGTTGATTAAATAACCGAATTCCGGCATGATTTAATAGACCATATAATGGTTTAACAGCGATAAGCACGGTAGACATAACTGCCTCTTCTTCGCAGTATTTCTAGTGAGCAAAGGACACTCGCCTGTTCATGACACACTCGTCTGTTCATGACACACTCGCCTGTTCATGAGGACACACTCGCCTGTTCCTGAGGACACACTCGCCTGTTCATGACACACTCGCCTGTTCATGAGGGTGACGACAGCATTGAAGGCCTCAGCATAGAGGCCAGCAGCCATGCCCTCGAGGGCCTCTAGGCCCTCCAGCTGCTTGTGGCCCCGGCCTCCCGCGCGGTCCAGGGGCGAGCTCGACCTGCAATACCCAGCACAGTCGTCAGGGGGTATAACAAGACTAAACAGCTTATTAATAAAGAAACAAACTTATTAATAAAGAAACAACTTCATAATAAAGAAACAACTTCATAATAAAGAACAACTTCATAATAAAGAAAGAACTTCATAATAAAGAAAAAACTTCATAATAAAGAAACAACTTCATAATAAAGAAACAACTTCGTAATAAAGAAACAACTTCATAATAAAGAAACAACTTCATAATAAAGAAACAACTTCATAATAAAGAAACAACTTCATAATAAAGAAACAACTTCATAATAAAGAAACAACTTCATAATAAAGAAACAACTTCATAATAAAGAAACAACTTCATAATAAAGAAACAACTTCATAATAAAGAAACAACTTCATAATAAAGAAACAACTTCATAATAAAGAACAACTTCATAATAAAGAA
>NW_025941472.1:388530-441660 GCF_000764305.2 Hyalella azteca
GCATAGAGGCCAGCAGCCATGCCCTCTAGGGCCTCTAGGCCCTCCAGCTGCTTGTGGCCCCGGCCTCCCGCGCGGTCCAGGGGCGAGCTCGACCTGTAATACCCAGCACTGTCGTCAGGGGGGGTATAACAAGAGACTAAACAACTACTTCATAATAAATAAACTTCATAATAAAGAAACAACTTCATAATAAAGAAACAGCTACATAATAAAGAACAACTTCAAAATAAAGAAACAACTTCATGAATAATAAAGAAACAACTTCGTATTAAAGAAAGAACTTCATAATAAACAACTTCGCAATAAAGAAACAACTTCATAATAATGAATTAACTTCATAAAAAAGAAACAACTTCATAATAAAGAAACAACTTCGTAATAAAGAACAACTTCGTAATAAAGAACAACTTCATAATAAAGAAACAACTTCGTAATAAAGAAACAACTTCATAATAAAGAACAACTTCATAATAAAGAAACAACTTCATAATAAAGAACAACTTCATAATAAAGAAACAACTTCATAATAAAGAACAACTTCATAATAAAGAAACAACTTCATAATAAAGAAACAACTTCATAATAAAGAANTTAATAAACAACTACTTCATAATAAAGAAACAACTTCTTAATGAAGAAACAACTTTTTAATAAACAACTACTTCATAATAAAGAAACAACTTCTTAATGAAGAAACAACTTTTTAATAAACAACTACTTCATAATAAAAAAAAACTTCTTAATAAAGAACTACTTCATAATAAACAGTAACTTCATAATAAAGAAATAACTTCATAATAAAGAAAATCTTAATTACTGATTAATTAAGAGTTGAGACTGAAATCTGTTAGCCAACTTTGAACCTATGATGATTTGGTTTGTTAAATTTTTAGTTGAATAATGCATGGTTGGAACGCATATAACATGTCGCTTGTGTTGTAGTTTTAAAAACATTCTTAAGAGCGTTTTAAAAGCGTGTTATGATAAAAGAGGAATTTTTTATGAAGTATTTGAAAATGGTTTTATATACATTAGATAACATGAAATAACGTGAGAAATTAGGCGCTGAAATGATATACGATTTAACTAATTTAATGACCGAATTAAGCCTTAAGAATAACAAATAACATGCCAGGCATTGTCTACAACAAATTTTACAACGGAAACAATCAAGAAATATTTTATACAAGGGCATGGATACCATCATCCTTTGGTCCATAGGACTACATCATGCAAATGGAGGAGGGAAATACGCTACCGACTCAACAAAACGAACGCGATCCTTACGCTTTGGGTAACTCATTCATTATAACTCATTATTCATGTCATTCATGAAATGGTGATGTCAACACACTAATACAACATATAGTTTGTTGAAGTTAAGCTATCCAAAAATTTACAGGGTGCTGGTGCAAGGATTCTTTGATAGGACGCTGGTGAACAGGTCCTTTTTTGATAGGATACAAGGGCAAAGGAATTTTGAAAGGGTGACTGCATGGTATGCACAGGATCTTTGACAGGATACAAGGAAAAAATATTTATAAGGTGACTATTGCCAAGGATCTTTCATGGGATAGTAGGGCAGAGGATCGTTGATAGGATGGCTGGTACACAGGATCTTTCGTAGGATACTAGGGCAAAGGATCATTGATAGGGTGGCTGGTGCACAGGATCTTATATTCCATCAGAGCGCAACAGCCTCCCAGTAATAAACAAGAGTAAAGCATGCGGACAAAGCAAACATGACGAACAACTTGCAGTCACAAACAAAACTCTAGGCACACAATACAAGGAAAACCATAACTACTAAAACTATAATAATAATCTCACGGTGTTTGCAACAAAATACAAAAAAAAACACACACAAACAACGTAATTTCGGCACGTATTGGTCTTCAAGGACCCAAACTTAACGGAGCAAGGGTATATGTGTTTACAACTGCAGGTAAATGGAAACAAACAGGGAACTCGGATGCAGGTTTCACTTCAAAGTTACAACAATGGTCTTCAAGGACCCAAACTCAACACAGAAATGGTAGGGGTATTCACGACTGCAGGTATATAGAAACAAACAGGGAACTCAGACGCAGGTTTCACTTCAAAGTTACAACAATGGCCTTCAAGGACCCAAACTCAACATAGAAATGGTAGGAATGTTTACAACTGCAGGTAAATGGAAACAAACAGGGAACTCAGAAGCAGGTTTCACTTCAAAGTTACNATTATCTTAGAAGATATAGCAGACAAGATAATGTAGTATATTATCTTAGAAGATATAGCAGACAAGATAATGTAGTATATTATCTTAGAAGATATAGCAGACAAGATAATGTAGTATATTATCTTAGAAGATATAGCAGACAAGATAATGTAGTATATTATCTTAGAAGATATAGCAGACAAGATAATGTAGTATATTATCTTAGAAGATATAGCAGACAAGATAATGTAGTATATTATCTTAGAAGATATAGCAGACAAGATAATGTAGTATATTATCTTAGAAGATATAGCAGACAAGATAATGTAGTATATTATCTTAGAAGATATAGCAGACAAGATAATGTAGTATATTATCTTAGAAGATATAGCAGACAAGATAATGTAGTATATTATCTTAGAATATATAGCAGACAAGATAATGTAGTATATTATCTTAGAATAGAAGATATAGCAGACAAGATAATATAGTATGTTATCTTAGAAAAGAAGATATAACAAACAAGATGATATAACATATTATCTTAGAATAGTACATCATCTTATATTATCTCTGAAACGTTTTCTAAAAGATATGAATTTTTGTGGACTAAACTTTGCTTTTGAATTTTTAGTTAATTTGCAATTTAAGCAAACAAGTGACATCAATCTTAGAATGGATGATATAGCAAACATGAGAAGAGGTATGAAAGCTTTCATATTGAGACAAAGAAAAGATTTGGTTTCGAAAATAACGGTTGATTTCGTCGCATTTAAACCGCTCAGGACATTAGAACCAGTAGACTTTTCGCGATGAAAATCATCTCCAAAGATCATTTAAGGTCATCTCATTAAGTTTTTAATCAGGAAATTTGAATATTTTTAGTGCATATCAACGTAAGAAACGAGGAACCTACGTCGGCAGAAGCAAACACCGAGCGAGCAGACATGGAAGCTAGTTAATGAGAAACGTGTGATGGATAAATAATTCTATTATTGAGATAAGAGGTTAATGAGAAACACGTCCTCTTATTATCCCGTTAATAGAATTGCTCAATTACGTAGAAAATGCATGATAAATCTTAAGAATGATTAGAATGAATGAGTATAGTTCACAGTCATTAGTGTTTATAAACAGGAATAGTAAAGTCATAACAACTTGACGCTCAATGCTTGGAAAAAATGAATGCTATCATTTTATAATAGCTAAAACGATTGTTTACACATCATGCAGGCCACTAACAGCAACAAATTAGGTTAATTTAAATGAATTTATTTGTTCGGACACTTGGTATACTTACTCAAATTATTTTCTCATTGATTTTACGTACTCAAAAAATGTATTCCTAGCCTATTCAATTTTTAAAGGAATATAATTACAAAGCAATTGCCATTTACTGTATTTCTTGAACTACTTAGTTCATAGCATCGTTATTTTACTTATTGTTCACAATTAGTCACTATCGGTCAATTATTGTTAGTTTACTGCACTGAAATGCAGTTATCAAATAATCAATTAATCACAATAGTCATTATGTCAGGGACGTTGATATGAAGATTGTGACGGGGTGCTTCATCTAATGCTCTTGAAGTGGCCATTAACACGTTGAGTGTGGCACAACACACCGCCGGGTTGCAGGGTCTTTTTTCGGACAAATTCCACGATTTAGTTTTTTTTCCAATTGCGTTTGTTGAGAAAAATTTATGATGGCAGTACTACCTCATTAAATTGTAAAATGTACGGGGAAAAAATTAATTTTTGCAAGGGAACCTACAAATTTAATAGTATATTTTGAATTATAGGCCTTTTTAGAAGAGGACTTGGCCGTTTTTGGGCCATCTGCCAGCGCTGTTGGGACGTGCCGCACTTAACGTATTAAATTATGCCCGTTTTGTGTTTCATACTTCTAAGTTAAAAATAATAGCTGATTATATGTTACAAAGTGCAGTCACTTATGGTCATAATTATTGATTTAATAACAGCGAGGTGATATAAGCGTTCCCTGAGCACCTGAAGGACAAGAAAGGCCTCGGCGCCTGGTGGCCCAGCAAGAGCAGCTACTAGGCACTAATGTTCATCATTCATCTACTAGTTACAAATGGCCATCATTAGCGACGTAATGATAACAAGCATTATGATAAAGGATATAGTGATAACAAATATTATTATTACAAAGGATTTAATGATAACAAAAGTATGATGAAGCAACAATGATAACAAATATTATTACACAGGATATAATGATAACAGAAGTATTATTAAAGCGTCGTAACGCACCTGAAGGAGGAGCGCGGCTGGGGCGCCTGGGACGCCAGCAGGACTAAGAACTAGTCACTAATGGCAATCATTAGGGACTTAATAAATATAATTACAAAAGATATAGTGATAAGGAAACTATTATTAAAGCATTAAGATGCACCTGAAGGAGGAGCGCGGCTGGGGCGCCTGGTGCGCCGGCAGGAAGATGGCGCGCGTGAGCTCCTCGATGGTCGACCCCAGCAGCGCCGCCGCCACGTCCGCGCTCGCAGGCCGCGCGAACTGCGCCTTGTGCGCCGCACCGTCTGCCGTACAGGGGGGGTTATGGCACACGTTGTGGCGCACCTTGTGGCTCACGTTGTGGCGCACGTTGTNACAGGTCATGGCACAGGTCATGGTACAGGTCATGGTACAGGTCATGGCACAGGTCATGGTACAGGTCATGGTACAGGTCATGGCACAGGTCATGGCACAGGTCATGGTACAGGTCATGGTGCAGGTCATGGCACAGATCATGGTACAGGTCATGGCACAGGTCATAGTACAGGTCATGGTACAGGTCATGGCACAGGTCATGGCACAGGTCACGAATGCAGCACGTCTCAGATGAATGCATTACACACATACTCTCAGATAAATAACTGGGACGATGTCCAAATAGCAACACACAACACTCTCTTACATAGAGTGAGCAGAGAGCGGACGTAGCGCTGGTAAGCACTTTTAATGGACCAAACCTGGGGCCATACTTTCAAAACTCTCTAAGTGAACGTAAGTGCTTACGCTCTATTTTCTTGTCTATGATTGGTGGATTTTGCTTGAAAGGCCGTCAATGATTGGCTGATGAACTTACGATCTCTTAACTTTTTTTGAAAGTATAGGCCCTGATGAGTTCAGTTCCACTCAGATGAGCTTAGAAAAGCTGAGCTCAGAAGAGTCGAACTCAGAAGAGTTTAGTTCCACTCAGAAGAGTTCAGAAGAGCTGAGAAGAGCTCAGCCGAGCTCAGAAGAGCTGAGCTCAGAAGAGTACAGAAGAGTTGAGAAGAGCTGAGAAGAGTTTAGTTCCACTTAGAAGAGCTCAGCCGAGCTCAGAAGAGCTGAGCTCAGAAGAGTACAGAAGAGTTGAGAAGAGCTGAGAAGAGTTTAGTTCCACTTAGAAGAGCTCAGCCGAGCTCAGAAGAGCTAAGAAGAACTGAGAAGATCTGAGCTCAGAAGAGTTCAGTTTCACTCAGAAGAGCTTAGAAGAGCTGAGCTCAGAAGAGTTCAGAAGAGCTGAGAAGAGCTGAGCTCAGAAGAGTTCAGTTCCACTCAGAAGAGCTCAGAAGAGAAGAGCTGAGAAGAGCTGAGAAGAGCTGAGAAGAGCTGAGCTGAGAGTAGCTGAGCTGCGTTCAGCTCACGTGTGGTGACGCCGGCGACGCCGAGGTGGTATATGGCGGCCAGGACCCGCCACAGGGCGCGCTGCTCGCCCTCCTTCACCCCCAGCACGTCCAGCGCGGCACGTATGCGCGCCCACGCGATGCCTGCCTTCTGCTTGTCCTCCGTCTGAAGTAAACATCTCATTAGTGTCTCATTATAGGACTTATGATGCCTGCCTTCTGCTTGTCCTCCGTCTGAAGTAAACATCTCATTAGTGTCTCATTATAGGACTTATTGGCGTCTCATTATAGGACTTATTAGTGTCTCATTATAGGACTTATTGGTCTTTCCTGATGAGCAAATAAGACGGCCTACAAACGGACACATATAGACAGGGGAAAATAATGAGATCTTATTAAGATCTATAATGCGATCTTATCAAGATCTATAATGAGATCTTATTAAGATCTCATTATAGAATTTATTGGTGTTATAGAATTCATTTGGGGGTATTTCCTACTGAGCAAAAACGACGGTCTACATGGGGTACAAGCGGAGACATATAGACTGGGGGAAATGATGAAACGACCTGACACATCACGCGTTGCAATGACATCCCCTGCTTATTTAGAGTATAACACTATAACTCCAGCAATATGCTGTATGTGTAATATAATATAATATAATATAATATAATATAATATAATATAAGGCAATATATCGCACCCGCTGCAGGGGTGTCATGAAGAGGTTGGGCTCGGAGAGTATATGGCTATACCTCTAGCAATATAAGGCTGTATATAAAAGTATATATAATATAAGGCAATATATGGCACCCGCTGCAGAGGCGTCATGAAGAGGTTGGGCTCGGAGAGTATAAGGCTGTATATAATGAAATATGGTGAAACATGTTCACTTGCAAACGTGCCAGTATATGTACAGCTGCACTGAGCTGTGGTGGTGCAGTGGTGAGAGACTCTGTCTCTCACACCCAGCGCCCGGGTTCGAGTCCCACCGAGGACAAGTTCTACCGGAAAGCTCAGCTCATGGTCAACTCGGCCATTCATCCAACTCTGGTTGATAAATGAGTACCTGGCTTGTCCAGGGTGTTGTGTAATGCAATCAAATGGTTCTGGCGGGTCAGCGAGCCAGTGATGGTCGGAGAACTACCAGTGGTACCGAGTGCCCGGAAAAACTGACCTATCATCCCCCTCCCTAGTCGCCACTACCAGGATGGGCAATTACAACAACAACAACATGTACAGCTGCAAAGATCCAGTACATGTAGGTACACCTGCAAAGATGGCAGTACATGTACACAGATATGACGAAATATACGCAAATCTTTTCAGCTACATTTGAAATTTCATTTATTTTAGGCGAGTTCGACCTCAATAAATAATTGTGATATTCTTCGGTTTATGAATATTCGATAACGGAGGACGGAGGACGCCAGGACAACTAATATATTTTTTACAGAATAACTCATTGAGAATTAACGGATTTCTAGCAGCTAAATTACCTGTATGGAAGCAGAGGCGATCTGGCCTGTGTGGTCGTAGTCGAGGCTGAATATTTGTGTGAAGCGCGTAGCGTTTGTGTTGAGCAGCGTTCTGCTGTTGCCGAACGCCTCCAGCAACGTCGAGATCGCGTTCAGGCGTTCAACTGAAGAATAAAAACAACGTTCAACTGAACGGTGATAACAGAGCTTTGGGATACGAGCGGATACTGCTTTACAAAGCGCATGGAAACACGATAACAAATTTACCTGATTCTGGTCTTCAAATAATCCATGGCCTAATGAGGTAGCAGACCAATTTTTGAGACAAAATTGATATACATTATTAATCTGAACTTTTTCTGAAAAAGCAACGATTTTTCCGACACTGAGATATATGCATCGTAAAAGTTCCGTAACGAGCCCTCGAAAAAATGTGCTGAAGTGTCTCCTCAGGTCATTATTAGACCATGCAGCATATCAGGAGACAACGAGAATGCACCGCATATAAGCCACCAGTACCAGAGTATCAGCTGATCTATGTTTTCTAACTGAACAACCGTCCAGCTAGACCTGCCCTGCGTCCTGTAAGACCTGCCCTCCATCCTGTAAGACCTGCCCTACGTACAGCAAGACCTACCCTGCCTCCTGTAACTTTACAGCCGTCCAGCAAGACCTAACCTGCGTCCAGCAAGACCTGCCCTACGTCCAGCAAGACCTGCCCTACGTCCAGCAAGACCTGCCCTACGTCCAGCAAGACCTGCCCTACGTCCAGCAAGACCTGCCCTGCGTCCAGCAAGACCTGCCCTGCGTCCAGCAAGACCTGCCCTGCGTCCAGCAAGACCTGCCCTGCGTCCAGCAAGACCTGCCCTGCGTCCAGCAAGACCTGCCCTGCCCCCAGCTCAAGGGTCTTCCATAACGCTGGTCAACAAAGGCTCGGTGAAATTTTTGCTTGGCCCCCAGCAAGAGCTGCCCTGCCCCCAGCAAGACCTGCCCTGCCCCCAGCAGGAGCTGACCTGTGAGGAGGGAGTTGCAGGACGGGGTGGCGAGGGCGAGGTAGTGCAGGACGTGTCTGAAGTTGGTGGTCTTGCCAGCACCGGAGCGCCCCAGGAAGACGATGCTCTGGTCACGTCGCGTCGAGACCATCTCGCGGTACGCCGCCTGCCCCACGGAGTAAATGTGCGGCGGCATCTCCTCTTGCCGGCACCCGCGGAACATTTGGATCACCTGACATCATAATTGTTCCATTAATAATATATAATAGATGCGTGATACTTGGGTTGATGTGTGATGCAACATAGAGACACATGCATTAAAATGATAACCATGGCCTGAGTTGCCGACACCCGCGGAACATTTGGATCACCTGACATCATAATTACTTCATAAATTATACATAATAGATGCGTGACATTTAAGTTAACGTGTGATGCAACATAGAGACACTTGCATCAAAATGATAGCCATGGCCTGAGTTGCCGGCACCCGCGGAACATATGGATCACCTGACATCATAATTGTTCCATGAACATTTGGATCACCTGACACAATAATTATACCATAAATAGTATATAATGGTTGCGTGACAGTTAGGCTGATGCATGATACACCATCGAGACACGTGCATTAAAATGATAGCCATGGCCTGAGTACAAATTAATGTTCTAATCCTACAGTTCATGCGTAATATAGCAATATATTAGTTAGGTTTGTGCTTAGCCCAGTTCTTAGTCCCGGCAAATTATATGCTTCATCCGACAGCTGTAACGAAAATCTGATTTTTGACGGCTAAGTACACATTGATCTAACTTAAATGGCGACAGTAAGATGGGAAATCTAACGGCATCTAATGACCGTCATGGATAAAGAGAGGACAAAAATAACCATCTCCACAGAATTAGTCACAAATGAACAAAAGTTATCAAATGTCGACGTCCAATACAATTCAGTTACCTACAGCCAATACTGGCGTTAAGTAACAAAGTTCCGGGAAACAAACGATAGTCACTTTAACTGTTGGTATAACTGTTCTTATAACTAATGAATTAATGGTAGTAGCAATACCCACAGTAATAATGTGAACTGAAATAACTAACACAATAATGTCATTCGTAATAATTAGGAAATAAATTAACGCTAACTTATAAATACATCAACGCTGCCTAAACTAACAAGCACATAAATGTTGGTTCAAGTAAAAATTGACATGAACAGCCACTTATAATGACTTAACTTCTCTGAATATATGGCTAGTGGCGTGGTGGTGCAAGACACGCACCTTCTCCGAGTATATGGCTAGTGGCGTGGTGGTGTTATGGTACAAGACACGCACCTTCTCCGAGTATATGGCTAGTGGCGTGGTGGTGTTATGGTACAAGACACGCACCTTCTCCGAGTATATGGCTAGTGGCGTGGTGGTGTTGGTGGTACAAGACACGCACCTTCTCTGAGTATATGGCTAGTGGCGTGGTGGTGTTGGTGGTACAAGACACGTACCTTCTCTGAGTATATGGCTAGTGGCGTGGTGGTGTTATGGTACAAGACACGCACCTTCTCCGAGTATATGGCTAGTAGACACGCACCTTCTCTGAGTATATGGCTAGTGGCGTGGTGGTACAAGACACGCACCTTCTCTGAGTATATGGCTAGTGGCGTGGTAGGGTTGATGATAGCCATGCTGGCGCCGGCGTAGGTGTGGATGAGGTTGCAGCCATAGCGCTGACGCAGGGTGTGTAGCACCGACGACTCGTTCAGGTGCCGCAGGGACGACAGGTCCTCGCACCGGTCGAACTGACTGGGGTTCGCCTGATCGTGGTTAAAAAATTTAAGAAAAGTTTATTATGATATTATTATTATTAAAAAATTAAATTAAAAGTTATTCAGTTTTTCAGTGAATAACGCCGTGATTAATTTCGGGCCTCTGTATGTATGAGATGCATAAATAACGTTAATTTAAAAAGCTTCTCCCAACGGCGTGAACTATGATTGGGTGAGAAAGTGATTATGAAATTTCAAATTCAATTCAATATTTAAGTACCTACCAATTTAATCACGAAATTGATAGCAAAAAATTCAAGAATGTTAAGCACGTATAAAATGGAAAAATTCCAGGACCAATTCCTTTCTCAGTTAAAAAGCCATACTCTTTAAAAAATAAAAACCATACTCAATTACTTCTCTATATGAAAATATATTCTCCCTGTATTATCCATAGACAGCGTGTCTTGTATGCTGGGCGTACTAGGAAGCACCCACCTTCTCGACGTCGTCCTCGTCGACGTGTATGACGTCGCCGCTGTGCTCGAGCTTGAGGGCGAGCTTGCCCAGGGGCGGCGCAGGGGACGCGTCGTCGCCCAGGAGACGCGCCGCGCAGAAGCCGCCGCGGTGGACGAGCCACACGCGCTCCGCCTCCAGCAGCGCCGCCGCCACCTGCTCCTCGGAGCGCGCCTGCATGGGACACACCTTCTTGTTAGTTCAAATCTACTGCATTGAACTAACTATATTGTTTATAAATAATAACTATATTGTTTATAAATAATAAAATAATAACTATAGTGTTTATAAATAATAACTATATTGTTTATAAATAATAAAATAATAACTATAGTGTTTATAAATAATAACTATATTGTTTATAAATAATTTAGTGATAGGCCGCCGCCACCTGCTCCTCGGAGCGCGCCTGCGTGGGACACACCTTCTCCTTAGTTCAAATCTATTGCATTGAATTAACTATATTGTTTATAAATAATTTATTGATATTTGATTTATGAACAAAAATAATATATCTAATATTAGTAAATATAAATCAAACTAAATTGTTTATAAATGAAATTTCATAAATAGTGGGAGCATTATAGTTTTCTGGAAACCATGATAATAGTTTTACTCATATAGACAGTGGGAGCGATATAGCTTTTTAACTATGTTCATAGTTTTTATCATAGGTATAGACAGTGGGAGCGATATAGCTTTTTTTAACTATGTTTATAGTTTTTATCATAGGTATAGACAGTGGGAGCGATATAGTTTTTTTAACTATGTTCATAGTTTTTATCATATAGACAGTGGGAGCGATATAGTTTTTTTAGATAGAGACAAAACAATAATCTAATCAACAACAGAGCGCTTTGATTTTTCAGTCGAGAATATTTTCCTATCTAATCTACAGTGTGTTGGGATGACCGAGGCGAGAATATTTTCCAAACTTCTACCGAATTAACGGCACCAGAAATAGTATTAAGAATGTAAAAGAATGAATAATTAAGAAGAATAAAAAAGAAAAAGCACTGGCTGAGCAAAGATATGGGCGAGCTTTGTTTACAGTGAGAGGGTAAACATTGGCAGTGCGTGTACAGGGCGGCAGCAATGCAGCGAATTTCTGCAGGTCGCGCGTCGTGCCAAGCGGACCACGCATCTCTAGCACAGCCTTCATGGAACTTATGAGACGGGGATCGTATTTATTTAACTAATCATTTGATGATTAACAGCTGACTGAAGTTATGGTACGGAGAACGTATTTATTTAACTAATCATTTGATGATTAACAGCTAACTGAAGTTATGGTACGGAGAACGTATTTATAATTTAACTACTCATCTGATGATTAACAGCTGACAGACGTATTAGGTACGGAGAACATATTTATTTAACTAATCATTAGATGATCAACAGCTGACTGAAGTTATGGTACGGAGAACGTATTTATTTAACTAATCATTAGATGATCAACAGCTGACTGAAGTTATGGTACGGAGAACGCATTTATTCGACTACTCATCTCAATATTACACAGCTGACAGAACTTTAGGTACATGGAACTCAACTACTTAACCATTCATCTAATGATTAAATTTTTTCCAGTAAAGCTTGTGAAAAATACTGATATTTCACTTGAGGAAAGCGCACTATACATAGTTGATTGAGGTGCAGTTTAAATGCATCTTGAATTTGACTGTACATAAAACATGAACTTAGTTCATCGAGTGAGCATTATCAAAATTGTGAGCAATCAACATGTTACCTTGAATGAGAATTGTAATCAGATTGATGCGGATTACAAGAAAAAGTCTTATATATAGTTAAAAAAGTGTCATTATCTACCAACCTCGCGCAACACTGCATGCGCGGTATCATCTCTACACGACGCTACACCAATTGTGCTACGCGCGTCAAAAAATATACATAACAGATTCCTGAGGCAGTAAACTGGGCCTATACTTTCAAAAAAAGTTAAGAGATCGTAAGTTCATCGGCCAATCATTGACGGCCTTGCAAGCAAAATCCACCAATCATAGACAAGAAAATAGAGCGTAAGTACTTACGTTCACTTAGCGAGTTTTGAAAGTAAGGCTCCCGGTGTCATAAGTTTCTCAATGTTTGAGTGAGTTGGTAGTTGATCATTTGTATTGTAGTCGTCATGAAGTTCGCAGTGATTCTTATTGAGCTAACATGTCTGCACAAGCATTAGCAGTGACGCATCCCGCACAGTCACGCGATTGTGAAGCTGATCACGAGTGCGACTTTAAAAACTTTCCCAACTTTATTCAGGTTTTGTAGCATGCGTCTTGAAGGTGATTATTACATTTTAAAAACTCCATGTCCTGCAATATTTATACCTCGAAATGTAACGGTATGAAGTCGGGCATGTGTTAGGCTAAATTGGTGAAAATATCGACTATAAAGTTAGATAAAAAATGTAAAAAAAATAAAGTTTCGCTTGGTGTCAATACATTATTTTTTTTATAATTCAAACGATTTCTGTTCGCGAATTGTCATGAAAAGAATTCGATTGCTTTCCGCCGGGTGAAGATACAGTCCACCATAGAGCAAAAGAGTCCAAATATATTATGTAATTCGAGTGCGTATCCCCAATACCGACAAGGTACGTTCCAGTTCAAGATCATTTAACTGCAAGAAACCTATTCAAACCCTAGCAACGAAGAGAAGCATTCAGTATAAGCGCACTTTGATCTTGCGTATTGGCTTCGCGTGCATTTGTCGTTTCTTTACCAACTATAATATACTTTTTCAATAAGGTCCGCTGATTTACATAAATTTTGCTCACGTTGAATGAGTTCAATCATCACTTAAGCTAGAGAACAAAATGCAGTATTTCAGCTGAATGTTGTCTTGCTGTGCTGTAAACAACATCGATACATTATATGTAGGAATCATGTTGGTAAGGATGTCCAAAGAGCACTTTGTTATGTTGCAATGATGGTAAAAAGTATTTATATAGCAGGATTCATTTTGAAATATTAATTGTCATTGACCGCCTGAATGTGCAGCCATTTGTTGATGACCGAAGTAAGATAAACTAATAATTCTCGATTTTTTAGTTTCGGTAAATTCAAAAAATAAAAATATTTAATGTAAACAAAGTGCATGAGGTCGACAGACTTTCCACAATACTTTTAATTTAGCAAAGTGGCTGCTATGTCTGGGAGGAGGAAACCGAAAATAAATAGATCCGAGAACATCAACCGCTCTAAGACCTTTTAATTGATAGTAAAATATCATGTACAAGAAGAGAATCTAAACGAAGACAGTACTGAAAAAGAGAACAAAAGTAATTAAAGATTTTTCGCTTCATTTCTAACTTAAACTTTGCTTTTGATGACATATATTATATATAGCATTTGTTTGATATACGACAACCAGTCGCTCGTCAGGAAAGTTAGCCGCTGATATCCACAATATCCTCTACCATACACTTGTTATCATTTCCAGAGTGGGGGCTTACTGTACAGATGAACATGCGCTACTATAATGGGCTATATAGACGATAAGCAGCAGGGGCCATACTTTCAAATCTGGCTAAGTGAACGTAAGTGCTTAGGGTCTATTTTCTTGTCTATGATTGGTGGATTTTGCTAAAAAGGCCGTCAATGATTGGTTCATGAACATACGATCTCTTGACTTTTTTTGAAAGTATAGGCCCAGGGTTGGTCCGGCAGGGTGACCGCAATTGTTGCTATATAGGTTGGCTGCTGATTACAAGTAGCGGTCGAAGTTTCTCGAGAGGTCGTATTAGAGCCCAATATCGTTGTAAGCTTCAGTTTTAGAATTAAATATAATAATTACGTTAGCTTTTAAATGTACTTTCTCGAATTTTCACGTTCACATTTAGTTTTGCTTCCAGATTTCCATCGTACCTACTTTCTCCTACTATTGTACGCTATGCCTCATTTGCACGCTAGTTATATCTATAATACCTCATTTGCACTCTATATGCCTCATTAGAACTGGCGATGACATGACTGGCGATGGCATGACTGGTAATGTGACTGGTAATATGACTGGCAATATGACAGGTAATATGACTGGCGATGACATGACTGGCGATGGCATGACTGGTAATATGACTGGTGATGACATGACTGGTAATATGACTGGTGATGGCATGACTGGCAATATGACTGGCGATGGCATGACTGGTAATATGACTGGTAATATGACTGGTAATATGACTGGTAATATGACTGGTGATGACACGACTGGTGATCACAAGTGTCGCGTGCAGCGAGTAGTGTTTAATCCTGCTGGGGTCGTTGAATATTGCGCCGAAAAAGGATACTAAGGATATTGCGCCGTCCCAGAAAAGCAAGTCCACTGCCAGGCTAAACTTTTCTGTAAACTAAGCGAAAAAATCTTGACAACTGCCATGCATGTTAGGAAACGTAAACGACATGTTTGATATTGATTTTCTGAGGTAATTTATATTTTATGAGAAATTGTACAGGCTGAGTGTCAGGGCACTCTCTGAGTGTCAAGGTACTCTCTGAGTGTCAGGCACTCTCTGAGTGTCAGGGCACTCTCTGAGAGTCAGGCACTCTCTGAGTGTCAGGCACTCTCTGAGTGTCAGGGCACTCTCTGAGTGTCAGGGCACTCTCTGAGTGTCAGGGTACTCTCTGAGTGTCAGGGCACTCTCTGAGTGTCAGGCACTCTCTGAGTGTCAGAACGCGGAAAATAATAATACAGATAAAAATAAGTCAGACATAATTGAATTTCCTACTAACCCAAGAAAACGACTTAACGTTCTGTTCAAAGTAAAACTATTTCAAGTTAAAATTGTTCCTGGAAACCTTAGAGCGGGTTTAAAAGGCTCGGGCTAGACAAATTTATGTGCCTTTAAATGGAAATTATATCAGAAATACTATTAGTACAGTAAACAAAGAATTTTAAAATGCTAACTTCGGCCGAAAGTGATAAAATATCATTCACCGCACATAGCTTTTACAATATTGAACGGCACATTTCAACTGTACACATAAGAAATGTGTGGTTTGTATAAATATAGCAGATTTAGCTTAGTTCTGGAATCGATAATTAATAAATAAATAAAACGTCATTTCGCAGCAAATCTTGTATGATTGTAGTCGACCTTAACTTGAATCCTATCTACATGAAATCGATCGGGGAAATCTATGAAAGTTATGCAGAGAAAGTTCCGTTTCATAACCAGAACATATATCCTTCCTAATTCTAAATTTTGTTTTCAAAAACGAACAATATAATTAGATAGCATTGAGGTTCTGATTGAGGGCGCGTCGATCACTTTTAAAGAGATTACGGAATAACAAAAAATAGAGTGCGGGAATACGAGACAAATAAAGCCTTAGATATATAATTTGTTCGAAAAAATCAAACGTTTTCAATGAGAATAATCCATTCGATCAGATGTTGGAGCAAATAAACATAGAGACGGATGTAAAAATCGTTCTTTATAAACATGCTGAGCATCAAGGCTCTGAATGAGGGCGCGTCGATCATCCTTGTACTCTTGTTGTTCGAAGGCAGAATCTCATGTTGTTTGAACCATCTTTAATTCGTCATTAATGCTGTTATGTTTCACTTACGAGACGTCGCTGATGTTCGCCGTCGAATCAGCGCCATTAAACTCAATTTGCAGAAGCTGTAGAACAACTCAGCGAAGACCACGAGTTTTCACTTGCAAATCGGTTTTCCTCGAACCAAATTTGTAGAATCAATCTTGCAAGCTTAGACATTATCTATTATGTATATTTTATACCTAGAAATGAACTATTTTGTCGTAATAAAACCAAACAATTCTGTTAAAATTTCGATCAGAACGGTAACTTGATTGCCATAAACTTTTTTGCTTCAGTGTTTCAATTTCAGTCTTCGTAATAATAATTAATTCATTTAATAACAATATAACTTGAAGCATGATAATTTGTAAAAAAAATCATGCACTCGTAAATGTTCTTGCATTAACTAATTTTTAACTGAAAATGAAAAGTGAATTCGTAATGTGCAACGAGCTCACATATGCGCCGCTACAATGTGTGGTCTCGGATATTTCTGGACGGAAATTTCGCTTTCTGATAATAATATTGTCCTAATATTTAAGTCGGAGTGGACCGACAAAAACAGCCATTTGCTCAACTAGAATAAAAGCTTCTACACATTGATAACCTATTTTCAATGTACGAAATCTACGCCGTTGCATTTCTATCCGTGCGATCTAAGTAAGAAGTCCAAATTAGATGCTTTCCAATTAATGATGCATGAGCAAGCTAGGAGGAAATTAAACTCTACTTCCGTCAAAGGAAAAGGAAAAATACAGGTGCATGTAAAAATATTATATTTATAATATCTAATAAAAATTCATACAATAGTAAATCTTCATCGTCAGACGGGTAAAGCTTCTGTTGTCATTTCTGAAACAACCAGAAAGAAACAGAGCGTTAGCTACTCGCGGCAATTCAGATCGAAAAGTATAAATATTCATCAGGCATTTATACTCATAACAAATATTTAACATTCATCTCAGATTCTATTGATCCTAAAACATCATATATCAGAACTTATATCACTTTGAGACGCACTGTAACCCATATGAGAGCAATAAGAACATGGAACATCATAAACGAAATCATTAGTGTTATTGGAAGACATGGAAGACGACGTAACAACGCAACACTCGTTAGGGAGCGCATCACAGGGCAATAAATTAGAGACGGAATAAAATATGAGCAAAGGACAACTAAACGCACGATACATGGACGAAATATGGTTGGTCGGCATTTTAAAAAGCTGTGGAAGAGATCTGTAGAGCATCTCAGGTGCCAGAGCGCCCTGGGCTGCTCTCGCAGGACCTAACCCGTCAGCCATATTCAACGCCGCGAAATCAGGGGTCGACACCGATGCGTAGTTACAACAGCAAACGTCATGAGCGGAAGGAGATTCATGTTCAAAGCATTTAGGATGGCAAGGGAACATTGCAGTGTTAGTGAGATCCGAGTAATTAGCGTCATTTCTCACAACACTCGTAGGGAGAACACAAGGAGTCCAAAGACGTTCGCTGTCACACTGCGATTCATCTGACCCGCATGCCGATGTATCAGTAGGGTATGACTGGGAAAAGCTTAGGTTTTCTGGATCTGGTAGATTGTGTGAACTTCCGCTGTCTGTTTCTCCGACCTTTGCGGGTTGTTGGATCGGTTTGTGACAGCTAACCGAGGGCGTACATTTACCAGGAATATAGCTAGGTAGTAAACCAGGTGAACTCCACCAACGACAGGAGGTTTTACACACACTTACTCTAGGAGGCCATGAGCGACGTTGAGGCAGCGATAGAGCTTTGGGATGAGGACTGGATCGCCTCGGCTGATAGCGGCTGTGACGGGCGTCTTCTAGAGTACGACTTCTTCGAACACAAAAGTTACAGCCAGGAGTGTCCTCCTTTGCTTCCTCCGATAGCTCTATCTTTCGCTCCATCTGCCTCCTTTTCAGCTGCCGGACTGAGGTGGTCTTGGTCCGCTGGTCCGAATCTGCTTGACGAGACGAAGGGTCAGTGGCTTTACAACACGAGTCAAAATTTGTATCAGATTTGACTGCATTTCGAACATGAATAGGATGAGAACGTACTGGATAGAAGTTAAGGGTGGTGGATCTTGGAGGGACGGACGGAGGAGTTGGCAGCGCTCTAGGAACTCCAGAAACCATGTGTCGAGCCAAATTTTCGTGCACCACACCAGACGGGCGACGGAATGTTCCAGAACTGCCCGGAACGACAGCGTCCAACGAGGACTTGCGCACAGGTGGAGAAGGAGCAGCAAGGGAACTTTGACGACATATTGCATCATGCGATGGTGGTGGTTGAAATAGGTTATATTCAGGTACGCGGTTATCTTCATCCGAAAAGACGCACACAGCAGGAGAAGCCAAGTACTCTCCTGAGACAATGGAGCTATTGCAGGCATCACTCTCACCACTGGAGGCTGGCAAGGTGGCGAATTCACCCACGACATCAATTGCTTTATTCTGCATTCCTTTGGGTTTGATTTTCGATGATAGAAAGTCACTGATGAACGAGCTTGGTTCCTTGCTGAGATAGCTTGTTCCTGAAGGATCAGAGTGGGGTGGAGAAGAAGAATTCTCCTCAAGTTTGGCGCTGAATTTGGGGCCAATGCTTTTCGTGGCATTAACGAAACTGTTTTTGAATGAAGACACAAATTTTGACTTTCTAACGGGCTTGGAAGGATTCTCTTCAATAGATGGAGTTCCAGGATCAAAATTCGAACTTAGTTCGGTTGCAGGTTCTTCACGTGGAATGTTCGAGCTATCACATACATCGTCGATCGCCTCATCGTAAAAAATCTCATCGTCAGACTCATCTTCGAATATGAAACATACTCCAGAAGGGTTGGTTCCAGCATAAAACTCGGCCAGTCCCTCACTATCGAGAACCGCAACTCCATCTTCGGACCGCCAATATTGACCAACCAATTTGAAGCCATTTTGTACCGGGCAGTTGGCCGTTTTCTCGTTCTGTTCCGCTGCTGAATCGTCGAGAGTTTCTTGGATGGTTGCCTTATCCTGATTACCTTTGGATATTGATAATATCTTCATAAGACATTCAGATTTGCAATCATCAATGGTAGAACGTTTACTCAAATCCACGGAAAAACATCTACGATCACCAATTTTTAATTTGAGTTTTCTTTTAGCGAAAAATAAGTCATCAGATGATAGTGAGGAAGAACTGGATTCGGATTCCGAGTCGGATCTTAGATACTCCTCTACATCCTTGATCGTCATGAAACTAAAATGCTTAGTTTTCTTCATACATACTGGAGGATAGTTATCAGGAAGAGGGGACGATCGTAAAGTAGACTTATCTAACAAAGAAAAATTGGGCATTTTGTGAGTGTTTTCTACCAAGAGAGATATTTCAAGATCTTCCTCAAGTTCATGTTCAAATTGCCTAATTTTTTCTTCAAGTCGACGCATATCTTCATCCATCGCTTCAAAATCTTCATCGCTCACGGCAGCCGTGTGGTCAACATCACTCTCAGGAACCGTAGGTACAGGCAATCCTGGCCACTGCTGACCGAGTTCTGGATCCTCTTTGGGAAGCAGCTGCTCTCTCTGCGTAACTGGACCGCCATGCGACCACCACGCTTCCGAACTGAACGACGAACTGGTAGAGCCCTCTTCCCGACCCGTGCCACGATCGGCAGAAGAGGCTGAATGAGCAGTGGAGGTTACTGCTTCTTTCCTCAAAGATTCGTGAGTTGAAGAAAGCGAATCTTCCAGAGGAGACGTTGAGTCGGGAGATTCGAGTAACTGAGCGATTTTATATTCACAATGGTTTCGGGTATTCCCTTTTGTCTCTACATCGATCTGACGAGTCTTATCTTCGCACGACAATTGCTCCAAGAATTGTTTTTGCCACTTGGGAGACTCAAAATCAAATATTTCAATTAATATTTTGTTAGCAATGTATGAAGCCCACCTTTTGAGGTCTTTTTCAGCCTTTTCGATCGGTTCGATCACTGAAAGATGAGGTAACTTGAATTCAGTTCTTATTGTCTTAGTTAGTTTAGTTTCGTCGAAGCAAGGTACATCACAGTATGTAACTTGCGTAAAATTGGATACATAGGTAGCAGGTGGGGATGGCATTTCTTGTATGTCA
Source organism: Hyalella azteca (assembly GCF_000764305.2). Lineage (NCBI taxonomy): Eukaryota > Metazoa > Arthropoda > Malacostraca > Amphipoda > Hyalellidae > Hyalella > Hyalella azteca. The sequence continues at coordinate 408,787 of NW_025941472.1, forward strand.
GTTTTGGCATCGTATGACGACGGCACTCTCATGTAGACAGTATTAATGAAAGATAAATTTGATGATTCTTCACGAGAACCGTTTGTTTGTTCAGTTTTCGAAAATTCGTTACTTGCTTCATCAGGATTCACATCATCCTGTAATTCTGATATTTCGCTAAACAAGCTAATTCTAAGACGATTATTAGGAGACGTGCTCCTCAAGCGCTTGGCAACAGTTTCCTTCTTTTTACGCTTCTGTGTCATCGGGCTAGCTGACTTGGAGCGCAGCGTGTTACTTTCAGCACACTCATTTATAGGAGGTTGAATAGGCTGAATTTGCCTCGCAACTTGAGATCGGATAACATCAGCAGGAAAAGCGAAAGGACGCGGTTTTGACGGAGAAGCTCCATGCATTTGGGCAATTTTGGCAGCTCGATCTGCCAGAGCTTGACCGCGATTAAAGTCACTAGCACAAACTTTTCTAAGACGACTAACATGACACGTCTGCGTAACATTTGTGGCAGGTTCGGTGACAGGATAAACGGGTTTGCTACACAAGGAACTACTACACTCAGATGAATTAAATGAATGAAGCTTCGTATAGGCGGTGACCTCAGGCACGTTAGATTTTCCATCGCCAATTGAGTTGTTTGAAGAATCCGACTGACCTAAGTTTTGGTTGGAAATAATTTCATTAAGTTGACTAGTCTCGTCTCTCTCAGCATCAGTTTTGACGTTGAATGAATTGCAAGGGGCTATGATTGAGCTATCTAATGTTGAGTCAGTTAATGGAGAATTTTCACTCCCGTATGCAGCTTCTTTTGATTCTGATCGATCATTTGCCAGACAAATATCTTCGGTAACAGAATTTTCCACAAAATTATTCGGCAAAGCCCATTCGTCCGTGAGCGTCTCGCCATGACCGACCTTCAATATATCGACTGAAGTTTCGCCATTCGATACATCTTCACTCACTTCCAGCAATAATTCAGTTCTATGGTCTGGAACTGCAACATTTGCGTAGGCTACTGGAGTGGTGCTACTCGATACATCTTCACTTACTTCCATCAACAGTTCAGTTTCCTTGTCTAGAACTGCAGCGGTGTAGGCTACTGGAGTGGTGCTACTCGATACATCTTCACTCATTTCTATTAATAATTCAGTTCTATGGTCTGGAACTGCAACGTTTGTGTAGGCGACTGAAGTTTCGCCACTCGATACATCTTCACTCACTTCAAGCAATAATTCAGTTCTATGGTCTGGAACTGCAACTTTCGTGTAGGCTACTGGAGTGGTGCTACTCGATCCATCTTTATTTGTTTCCAGCGAAAATTCAGTTGCGTTGTCTGGAACCACAACATTTGTGTAGGCAGCTGGAATGGTGATACTCGATATTTCTTTACTGTCTTCCAGAAATAATTCAGTTCTTTTGTCTGAAACTGCAACGTTTGTCCAGTCGAGCAAAGAGTCCTGTATTGGCATGACGTCTTTGTCAAGATAAGAGAGATCAGCTTCAGTGTCGTCAGTAGTAAAGGAAGCATGTATAAAATCGTGATCATCGCGCACGACGGACTCTTTAGTAGGGATGTCCATAAACCTCTCAAAATTGGTTTCATCAAAAATACTTTGGCACGTCTGCATTGAATCTTCCAGCGAAGAAAAATCAAATTGGTTATTTTTAGGAAATTCTGGGTTCGGAATAACATTTGGAGGGATAACAGAGATTTCTCCGGCATTGACACACGTTGCTGAGGTGCATTCTGTCACGGTCAACACTTGATTCTCTTTAATCTCTCCGAACCTGGAAACTTTATCAACCAAAGTAAGTATATCAGACAAATCATTTTCGATAAGTGCAAAATCTGATTCATAAATGTCTTCGTTTGGCTTACAAGAGTCGGCTTGAAATTGCATTTCTGGCATTATTGTTTGTGAGTCTGGTTGATCGACAACGACACCCGTAAATGAGGTATATGGCGGCAAAATGTCCAATTCACCAAATAAATACCCAGAATCGTCAGTCAAGATTTTATTCTTTTCAAAAGTTTCTCTATTTCTAAGCATGGCGTTTGATTCATCAAGCGCATGTAGAGGATCCTTGTCTTGTCGCATAAAAATTGATAAATCGTTGAAATTATCCAGCGAATCTTCTTGAGGAACTTCAGGCGCCTCGTCAATGAATAATACACGCTCGATTGCACTAGAATCTAATGCAGAAAATTTGAGTGATTCATCCAACCCCCCATGTTTTTGTTCGTTAATCGACTCTTTAAAAAAATCGTGTTTATTTGTGTCTTCGCTTTCATACTGAGACGATTTTAGAAGCTCAATATTAATGAGCTTCAATGTTGCACCATCGTTCTTGCTCTCTATGTCCTCCAATGAGGACTCCTGAAGAGTTTTTTTGCATGCGAGTTCTTTTCTCTCAACTAAAGGTGATACCACAGGATTTTTGCCAGGATTGAAATTGGTGTTATCAATTTCGGCAACTTTTGATAAGCACACCATCTCATTACCGGAATCCCGTTGCTCAATTATATTGAATGACATAATACTATGATTTATTTTATTTTGTTGTGATGCATCATTTCTCAAGCAGGAATCTCTCAGGACTTCTCCGTAGCCTGAAACTTTTGACACATCGACTTCCTCAAGATCGCGGGCTACAAGATCGTGACACATGCTGCTTTTTGTTTCCGATGCGTCAACGTCCTTCAACTCGATACTTTTATCTAGTTCTGCTTGAAATGCCGCTGTGGGCTCACTGTTTTTAACTGAGCTTGAAACGTCAGGCTTGAGAATATCATAACCTTGCAGTTGCCCAAAACGAACGAGTGCCTTAGGCTTGATACTTTCATCTGCGTTGACGATTTTAACTTCAGAAGCTTCGTCGATTTGTCCCTCAGTGTCAAGATGAATTGAAAACTCGTCACATTTATCACGTACATTTAAGATATTTGCACGAGCATCCGTCGTAGAATTTGTGCAAATATTTTTGTTATGCTCCCCAAGCTCATTATTAACCTGCAAATCTTTTACCATCAAAACCTCGCACTGAACTCCATCCGGAGATGAGCTGCCGTTGCCAATAGAAATACCGCACTCTTGATTAGGCAAAGCGTTGTGTGGAGGTAAAGAGGGCAAGTCGTATGAATGCTTGCTGGTAACAGGCAATAGTGACGGCGTCAGTAATGAGATATCATCTGAATCTTTGACTGGGACCTCTATCACTTCACTTCGAGTAAGATCAATAGACTCGTTGCTTTCCATACTATTTTCGATCTTCAATTGATCACGCTCAGTAGAAGATGCAACATCGTTAGAATGGAATCTGACATCGAGCAACTCAGTCTCAGCAGCAGAGCCCGTTTGCGAAGCCGCAGCGTTGCTGTTGATCAAGTTGTCTGCATCCCCGTGAGTGGTATTGATTCTATCAACCGTTGTGCAAAAGGCAGGAGTTTCAGAAGGTAAATATTGTAACAGAGTTGGGTCTTTTATAGAAAGACCTTGATATGTATTTTTAGCATCATGACAGACGGCATAGGGAGCAACGGGAGGCGCAGACGAGGGTGAGTCACGAGCCCTGGCAGAAGCAGTTGGCAAGGTGCCAGGAGGAACAGAGCCATCGCGATCAACAAGCCTACGCTGAGGGGACGACGAAGGGGAACCTTCTATCGACACAAGAGGACTCGCGGGGGGAGAAGAGTACCGTATGCTGCCGCTCCTGCGAGTCGCATAGAATAAGTTACTTTCTGTGGTTATGGGACAATTGCCCAGAGGAACGCCGCATAAGCGAATGGCTTGAGGCGTTTCGTTGTCCGCCGGATCTACAGGTGCCACATCGTAGTTTTTAGAGGGCTGGGCGTCCCGGTACATAAGTACATCACACACATCAGAACGTCTCTTGACGCTCTCCAGCTTTGGAGATGACAATTTTCGAGATCGAAACGGCACATATTTTTCATCTGTTTTACTTTTTTCAATGAAATAAGGTAGGAGTTTCCGCACATTTTCGTTTTCATTTTTCATGAGCTTAAAAGCATAAAGCCTGCTAGTCCGTTCCAACCCCAAAGGAGGCAACACATTACTACTGTAAGACTCAGATGCAGACCTCTGTAAATGAGCCATTCTTTTCAAATGCAGTATTTTTCTAAAGAAATCATCACATTCAGAGGTAAGTTCTAATGACCACTTGCATGCAGACGGCAGAGGATCAGACAGGATCACGGGAAAGTGTAAGTCAGTATCAATTGCAGTGACTTTTAAACACGCGAACTCGGTCTCTTCAGCACTAGCACTGTGGCCGGCACCTGAACAACTGGGGCCCTCGATCAAGTCACAGATTTTACTGACCTGCAGAGGCGGCAATGTGCCAGCAACTACTAACGTCACTCGCCCCATTGTGACACGGTCATCCTCGGTACACGTCTCTTCTCTTCCAGACAGACACGCAGAAACAAAAGTCACTTTGCAACAGACGTCATTAACAGCACCAGTTCCTACACGCACGTCATTGCACAAGTCGCCTATGAATCTATTATCAGAATTTGTGCCACGGGAACACACCAAACATGAAGAGTGTTGATCAATAAATTTATATTCGGGACTAAACTCACTCAAATTTGATGTTATGAATTCTTTTGTATTTATTTCTAGACGAGGACTCGAGATCACTTCATGAAAATGAACGCTCGGGCAACGACGATCACAGACACAGCCGACGGTGTCCCTCTGAGATGCCAATAACGCGCTTGTCTCAGAGAATTTTTTTCCTCTGTACAAACGCTGATCATAAGGGTGATACCGCAATTTCAACTCCGGGCCCGAAGACTGACGACGACTTTTTACAGCGTATTCTCGTTCATGGTACTGCGTCTCGGAATTAAGTGGGAACGTGCACCTCCCACACAAGTTTTCACTCGAAGATTTCTCTATAACTAAATAAGATTTTTTATGCTTGAAATTTGTGGTTCGATCAGGCTGAACTCCATCAAAATCATGCACAGCGAGAGTTTTTTCATGTTCAACAGACACTGGAATAAAGGGCAGTAAAGTTGTTTCCTGCGAGCGATCTAACACATTTTCTTGACCGGGCTCCATCGGAACGTTTTTACTCTTCATGCAAGCCGTGAAAATGGATGAATGGAATCGATTGATATGCCCATCAGTAAGATTTTGCTGCAATTTCGGCTGCCGTCCGTTCATGGTTACTGGGCAGATGTCGAGCCGGTGGACGGTGAGACGTTTTTAGACACGTGGTCACTCGGGCACGGTTGAGACCTAACTATGGCGCACATCTCCCGGTCTGTATCATCCTCACGCATTCCGCTTCCGTTTTCGGGTGTGTCCAAAGCATCGTTCTGTTGGATGAAACTGAACTGACTTCAGAAACACGCACGCGTCCTGGGGCCATACTTTCAAAACTCGCTAAGTGAACATAAGTACTTACGCTCTATTTTCTTGTCTGTGATTGGTGGATTTTGTTTGCGTGGCCGTCAATGATTGGCTGATGAACTTACGATCTCTTAACTTTTTTTGAAAGTATGGGCCCTGGTCTACGTAAATATTAGTGCGTAGTCGCTCGCACACTTGGCGCCACTCGTTGAAGTGGCCGGTTTACGTATAAGTCGGGCCTGAGTGACATGGACCTCATCTCAGCTGCAAATGAAACGGCTGAGTGCCATGGCAAATTGGAGACTTGGACGATTTATCGCAGGAAAATGGCAACGAGTGAGTTTACATTTGCACAATATTACATTTCTACCCGCAGTCATTCTTCGTTTGTTATAAAACGCTACTCAGCTCTCATTTAACTCGCCAAGGCACGATTGAATCCGAAATACTTGAATCGAGCAGCAGAGCTTTGAGCCGGAAGACTACAAACGTCTTGTACTCGTTTCATCACTGACGGGATCAGAAAATAACGGTGAACTTTAGCCTCCAGATGCCGATGCCAGGCAAATATCTCTACTACCGTATTCCCACTCAAGAGCATCAGTGTCACTTAAAGTGAATGCTCTCGACGATGAGGCAACTGCGTGCGAATAGGATCTTCCGAAAGAAGATCTTCAGAAGAGATTCGAACGCCTAACAAAGAACAGACAGCCGTACTTTCATTGATGTCGAGTGTAAAGCGCGGTTGCGACAGCCGAGTTTGTTCGTTTTACACATTTCATAGATGGTTAGAATGAAATATGAAACACAGATATATTTTAATTAGGGTAACAAACAGTTTTAACGAGCGCCATGAATTGAATGGTCAATTTTTCAACAAAATAACTCCAGTCTCCGTTAAAATGCCGAAAGTTGAATACGGTATCATTCAAATTGCATCGCGCTTGTGTTTGGCCAAACACAACATCAAGTTTAATGATGGTTACGAATATCCATGCATGGAGCTGACATGGAGCTATCGCTTGTACTGCGCACGAGTTAGCTCACTGTCAACCCATACAATCATTCATAATAAACCCTCCTTACAATGGTTTGGCAGCTATAGGTTTAACTAATAACGAGTGCACTAGTATACCGCAAATAGCTCATCACAAAATAACGAGTACCGAACTACACCACATGCAACTACACCATGCATCACAAGATTTTGGAGACCTTTTCCCAGTGCACATTACTGCAGGCAGTGATGCCCATCTTGCCATTCATTTTAAAAGAGCGCAAACTTAGACGTTGATTAGCGAGAAAAGTCCAACAAATATATTTATGAAGTTTAGATCTTTACTAAAAAAGTCAACATTTTTTCTCTTCTTTAGATGACATTATATCGATACATCTAGCTTTCACGGGACACTTTCTCATCTGTAACGGAATTAGTCTGCCAAAATTCATTGACGTTCAGTGAAAAACTCGAAAGCAACCGATTCACGATAGAGCCCAGATGCAATATATAGACAAAAGTACATGTGATCAGACGCACGTAGTTGGTAAGAAGGCTTCAAAAAATTAATGAAATTAAATGGTATAAAAAAACATGGCCTGCGGCCGTCAAATGATTGCAGGCTCGAAGTCTCAGCCAAGACCAACATGCACGTCCGACGCTGCCATTCGTGTATATATATATATACACGACAGACAACCATGCAGAGAAGAATAAAAATAAAACTGCATGGATAAATAAAACAATAGGGCGATTTTCAAAAAGTGACAACGCGAGTCACTTTTGGGTGTCACAAAAAGTGACACCGCGAGTCACTTTTGGGTGTCACAAAAAATTACACCGCGAGTCACTTTTAGGTGTCACAAAAAGTGACACCGCGAGTCTATTTGGACGAGCACAGACGGGTAAATTTGATGCCTAAACTGTCGATACATCAAACAAAACTGTGTGAAAGTCGAACAAAACTGCACACTGTTAGAAAATTACCGTTAACGGTATTACTGGCGTTAACGGTATTACCGGCCGGTCGGCACGTGAAAAGAAACACCGTGTCGCCGTTTTTATTCTAATTTAACACTAGAAATCCGTAAAACATCCGATAAATACTGCGAAACAGTTTATTTTCACGGGGCGACCGGCCACTAGAATGCCAGTGGGACCGTTTTTTCGCCGTTTTTTCTAACAGTGCAGGCAAATTGAGCAACGCACTAAGCATAAAGCGAGTCAAATCCAGCAGCCTTGCCGACGGAGGTTAGGCAAGTCTTAACCGGGACAGAGAGCGCCGCTGCGTTCACAGCTTGAGAGGAATCCTCGCTTGATGCTTAAATTAAGGGCAATGAGGGCAAATAGACGGAACACGTCCAACGTTACATCCGACGACGACTCGGAGACGGAGGACGACGAAGGCGGCGCATCAGCGTGATCGGGGACTAGGAAGTCCCCGTCATAAGGTAAGGTTAAATAAGGTCATAAGGTAAGGTTAAATTAAGCAGCAAAACAAATATCCGCAGATGCATCATCGGTAGCAGCTCTGATCGGCTGATGAAGTTATTTAAGAATCCGAATTTGCAAAGCAAATATGAGATGAAGCTATTTCAAGACGTGAAATTTCGGCGCGAAGGCGGGTTGTAACATTAAGCTTTCTTGTTCAATTTCGCGGGCTTAGCCCGCGAAATAAGTTCGATTTCGGCGCACTGAACAAGAGACAAAGTTATCGGTTAATACGATAAAGAGAAAACTGACGCAGGGAAGATGGCCTCAGCTGCCAAGAGGAGGCCCGGAATAGCTCAGGCAGGATATTCGGCGCCCCTGTCGCCCCATAACCAGGCGCTCGCGTCACCAGGGGAGGCTACTTTAAATTGCAAGATAATATTGACACGAAATCCAAAGGCTACATCGTTCAAGATAATAACACAAAGTCCCAAGGCTACATCGTTCAAGATAATAACACAAAGTCCCAAGGCTACATCGTTCAAGATAATAATAACACAAAGTCCCAAGGCTACATCGTTCAAGATAATAACACCAAGTCCCAAGGCTACATCGTTCAAGATAATAACACCAAGTCCCAAGGCTACATCGTTCAAGATAATAACACCAAGTCCCAAGGCTACATCGTTCAAGATAATAACACAAAGTCCCAAGGCTACATCGTTCAAGACGGTAACCATTTTAAAGCTTTAAAAGTTACAGAAAGCCAATATGCAATAATTAACTATATTTAAAATAATTAAGAAAACATAGACACTTTAATTTATTTCAACTTAAAGATGCGAATATAAGTCGACTTCCAACGAACAAATTCACTACTGCAGCTCAAGCGCGATAGCTTACTACACGAAATTCACCCGGAAAAACATTTTAATGAAATTCGAATGGCAGGGGAAAAAATATCGGGTGCAGATGAAGAAACGGCGTAAATGCGCACTAAAACCAAAGCCAGATATTTTCATGACCACAAGCCAGCACCGGTGACTTGAAGAGGAGATGGAAGGGCGTATGCAAGTCGCCCCCAGAGGCATGAGAGCGGCAAAGAAAACTCGGCACTTGCAGGAGAGTCTGCGCTTGCCGAGTTCACATTAGCATTTAGGCGTCAGTGTAATCTTCCCAGATGGTAATGCCGAGTATAAGTTCAGCAGAGACTCTCCCGGACACCATGACTGCAGAAGCTGCGTCCTGCAGCGTCAGACTGCCGCATGCCAGCTACGCAAGTAGTGGTGTACGTGCCTCGAGTGCGGGAATAAGCCCAGAACTTCTTCAGCTGTGCGTATTATGCTTTGGCAGTTGCCACAACGTACCTTAATAATGGCGTACCTACTACTGCTTCAACGGATACTATACAAGTGATCTGAATCTACTTGACAATATTCGACTCACTCCTTCCCTTTCAAAGATAGGTGCAAGTGTGCACATTTTTTTATCTCGTGTAGTAGCGCACTCGTCTAATGCAGCAAATCAAACCTGATCGGGAGCGTAAAAAAAATGCTTAAAAGACTTCACATATGAATTTTCAAGTTCAAATAAATGCGGCTAGTGATGCAAATAAATCAATTGTAGTACTGATGGATCAGTCAAACGGAGCCTTTACACGTGGCGCAACTAGCAGATCTGTTTAACTCATCAGCGAAGCAAGAAGAGAAAGAAGAGCAGTCACTGAAAATGGACAAATGCTATTGTGAAATGTGTGTAAAATTTATCGTTTCGGCTCTTGTATAACAAAAAAGTAGAGTAAAGGAGAAAGCGCCAATCAGTCGCGTCGAAAAAATAAAAACTTTTCCACAAAGAATTAACGATCAATGGTACCGAAACTTAATTTCATAGGCGGAAAGGGTTACATTTTGAATTAAAAAACGGGTTGAATTTAAAAACGGGTTGAATTTAAAAACGGAAAATGCTCAGGCAAATTGTAACCAGCACCGCATTACTAACTCTCTAACTTGCAAATAATGGCTCATTATATCGTATCTCTAACTTGAAATGCTCTCTCACGGGTACTATGTACTTAGTGCAATGGTAGCGGATCAAAAATACACGGGTACTATGTACTTAGTGCAATTGTAGCGGATCAAAAATACACGGGTACTATGTACTTAGTGCAATGGTAGCGGATCAAAAATACACGGGTACTATGTACTTAGTGCAATGGTAACGGACAAAAAATAAACGGTACTATGTACTTAGTGCAATGGTAACGGACAAAAATACACGGGTACTATATACTTAGTGCAATTGTAGCGGATCAAAAATACACGGGTTGTAATTTCAAAAGCCCACGTATATACACGTGTCAGAAGTTTCGTAGATGCCACTTCTATCTATTTTAACCTCTTCAGTAAGTGCCGGCATGACCAGAAAAAGGCTATAAATATACGACGCTCGTAACTCACCGAAACGAGCAGTGATAAAAACATTAAGTATACTTAGAGCTCGTTGATTAAAGTGGGTGTTGGGACGTTGGCTGGCTGCTAGCACCTGCCAGGAGCGGGGCATCTTATATAGACATGATCAATGACCTCAACATCTGTATTTGTTTTCAATAAGAGCAATTGACTCGATGACTTATGGGTAGCTCGTGCACCCCTACGGTCATTTCTGAAGGCAACATAATAATTATCACGATTGTTTATAGAAACGCATGAGGCCACTTACATGCACACAATGTTGTTAACTTGCAGGCAACCGAAAATGATCAAGATCTTGTCAGTTCTTGGAAGTACTCATTATTCTACAAATATAAACTATATATAGGCCGATAGCCGTGCAATTTCATAACACAATATCAGGCTGACATTCCTCGGGCACAATACCTAGAATTCGTAGTTGTAAACATGAAAACGGTAAAAACTTTGCATGCATACGATGTAATGTGTATACATAGTATGCACCTTGCATACACATTATGTAACTTGTATGCATTTTATGTAACTTGTAAATATTCTATGTAATTTGAATACATGGTATGCACCTTGCCTGCCTACCATGTACCATTGATACATACTATACAATACTATACTATATACTAAACAGAGAAGTTGACCATTTGTAACAGACATTGCAGAGAAGTTCAGATGATGCAGGAGGAAGACTCGCCAAATTGAGCCCTAGCATCCGGTGTCGTCTTTGAAGGAAAGCCTCGGGAAAAATCCATTCATTTTTCATGATTCATTCAATGATTTCTAAACATCATGATATTAACTCTTCTTAAATTTCAAGTTGATCTAACGTACTTGTTTTATAAATCTTCAATATAATACAGAATGCCCACAAACAAAATTGGAATACGAGTGAGACGTTTGATGAAGACTTCAAAGGCTGAAACTGCACTAGTAAGCTTTTTTTTATTCCAAGCGTTATAACTATTATATAAATAGATCTCAGTAATATGCAGCGTCGTTTTAAGATCATATACGCACCATAATAACCTACAGTTAAGTAATTAAAATTATATAATTTGGAACAGTACCACGCTGCATGTGTAATCAGCGCGCTACTGACACGCGAACGGAGGCACTACAAAAGCGTGGATAGCGACAACTGAAAACGAGAAATAACAAATAAGAGATTAATTTTGCGCATAGCGATATCTAAGGCCGCAAAATATTGACGGTCATAACAGTGTTACCAGAAAGACAGCGCGAGCAGGAATATGGCGGTAACGAAAGATACACAAGGAAACACGAAGTAATCTGAACAAAATATGACACGGCGTAACGAAAGATACACGAAGTAATCTGAACAAGATATGACACGGCGCGCCTTGTGAGCCTCTCGATCGTGATCTCGGCTGAAGACTTTCGTCTCATCCTTAGAAGTAAACAAGAGCGGCCAGTTCCAAGGTAAAATTTGCAGTACTTTCGCGCAAAATATGAAGAGTATTTCATTTGTTCGACTCCCAAGTGATTCATAACTGAAACTAATGACAACACAACACACGTTTTTTCAACAGTATACTAACTTATATTTTTCAGTTTATTATGAAATGAAGATAGAGTGTGGGTATGAAGTATACATTTCATGGTGTGCGCTTGGCTTAGTACGGATAGTTTACCATGAGACAAGCTTTCCCTGGATGCGAGATCCGAGTCCGCGATACGACATGCAAGCTAAATCTGAACAGTTTTCGAGATCTCTTACCCATGCGAGGCTCTGAAGTAAAGCCCAACAGTGGTGAGGTACAAGAGAGGCCGAACAGGTTTGCTCGGCCAGACAAAGGGGCACCAGAGATCAGACGACACACCTGCGTCTGACCTGACTGCTTAAACCTATTTCTGCACAACACTCAATTCTTGACAATTTCTGGGCTGACAACGTCATGGTACATTTAGAGACTAAGGATAAAACTAAACTTTAAACAAGAATAGAATGGACCCTGCATTAATAGACATGTAATAAATATAACATGTATTCAGTCAAATATATCTAGTTGACCACTATTTAGGTATACTTCATACTTTCAGCATTAATACGTCAAAAAACTAATTAACCAATAAAGCCTTCAATTGTGCGATTCCAGAAAAAACTGCGCTCACACACATATAAACAGCAATCAATACAACGTAATTACTGAACAGCTTTAAAGAAATTATAGGAGAAAATTACCCTCCTGAGTGGTAGATTATTGTGAGTTTATTGAATAAATGTTGATGCAATTAACACAATTACAATTTCAGAGTGTGAGTGAGGCTTGAGAGCGGCTCAATGAGGCTGAGCGCTCATGGTGGTAGGATATTGTGAGGCCTGAGAGCAGCACAATGAGGCTGAGCGCTCATGGTGGTAGGTTATTGTGAGGCTTGAGAGCGGCACAATGAGGCTGAGCGCTCATGGTGGTAGGTTATTGTGAGGCTTGAGAGCGGCACAATGAGGCTGAGCGCTCATGGTGGTAGGTTATTGTGAGGCCTGAGAGCGGCACAATGAGGCTGAGCGCTCATGGTGGTAGGTTATTGTGAGGCCTGAGAGCGGCACAATGAGGCTGAGCGCTCATGGTGGTAGGTTATTGTGAGGCCTGAGAGCGGCACAATGAGGCTGATGGTGATAGGTTATTGTGAGGCCTGAGAGCGGCACAATGAGGCTGATGGTGATAGGTTATTGTGAGGCCTGAGAGCGGCACAATGAGGCTGATGGTGATAGGTTATTGTGAGGCCTGAGAGCAGCACAATGAGGCTGATGGTGATAGGTTATTGTGAGGCCTGAGAGCAGCTCAATGAGGCTGAGCGCTCATGGTAGTAGGTTTTGTGAGGTCTGAGAGCAGCACAATGAGGCTGAGCGCTGATGGTGATAGGTTATTGTGAGGTCTGAGAGGCACAATGAGAGCTCATATGAGTAGCTGCCCTCAGCAGCAGTTGTGCAGTCTGCTCCTGAGCGAGCAAGCCAATGATCAACATGAAACACAGTGACCGGCAAGGTTACGTGGCTTGATTCAGTAAAATGATCAGACCTAAAGGAAGAATAAACAGCAACTGAGTAAGAAATAATAGTTCAGGATTGAATTACTTATTTAGGATGGCTCAAGTGTACAACTTCGGGAGAAATGAAAAAGGAAATAACATAACTTTGCTATAGATAGAAGTAAATTATTACTTCTTGAAACGTAAAATATTCCAAAGAAACTGAACAGTTTTGTACGAAGAAAAAGTTGCGACTTTTAAAAAAAAATCAACTTTGTTCCAAGAAAATATTGCAACTTTGGTCGAAGTAAACAATACAACTTTGCATGAAGAAAAGGTTTCAATTGTGTGAGAAGACGAAGAGGTTTGAACGAAGAAAAATGTGCCAATTATACGCAAGATTGTGTACAACTGTGTCCAAAGATAATGTACATTCTTCAATGAAAGAAATACGTACGTACGAATTTAGATGTCCAAATTAAAGTACAACTAAATGTCCATAAATGCACTGGAAATACCTTAAAAAATACCGCTGAGACGAGATTAAAATAGAATCCTTCAAAACACCGTCTTCAATCATGTAGAAATTAATGAAAAAATATGTAGTAATTTAGAGATGGCAGTTAAAAAGGTGTGGCCCAGAGAACCTGCCTCAATAAATCACACTCGACTGCATGCTGAAGTCTGCGCGCCGAGATCTGCAACGCTGCTTGTGGCCGCGAGGCTTCAGTCCATGCATTGATACGACTGTGATACGACCAGGGCCTATACTTTCAAAAAAAAATTAAGAGATCGTAAGATCGTCAGCCAATCATTGACGGCCTTTCAAGCAAAATCCACCAATCATAGACAAGAAAATAGTGCGTACGTACTTACGTTCACTTAGCGAATTTTGAAAGTATAGGCCCAGGCATACAATGTTTTCTCAAAGCTGCCGAAATGTTCCAGGCTAACATTACGAAAGCACTAGCATGCAATGTTTGTCATGCATTGTAAATATTAATATTTATTTAGTAATCACCAGTAATATTTAGTAGTAATTTATTTAATAATATTTAGTAATCAATCATGCTAATCCTCGCCTGTGATACGACCAGGCCTACAATGTTTTCTCAAAGCTGCCGAAATGTTCCAGGCTAATGTTAAGAAGGCACTAGCCTGCGTTTGACACGTGGATCTTTATTAAGATGCGCAGGAACAGCGGCACCTTCAAAAGTCCAGCCAGCACTCAAAAGCGTAATGAAGAATAAAAAAGCCAAAATGCCTCCCGAAGTCTCGTTCAGCAAGAGAACTAAACGCGTTCGGAGCTCAATTAGAGCGACGGCAAAGCGCTTGTGCAAGTGAGCGAGCAGCGCAAGCGAGATAACAGTGCACGGCATGGAGTGATGTGGTCTAACTAATTTATGGCACTTAAGGGACCAGCTGCACTAATGAATACTAGTGACCAGCTGCACTAATATACATAATACAATTGACCAGCTGCACCAATATACATAATACAATTGACCAGCTGCACCAATATACATAATTCTATTGACCAGCTGCACCTATATACATAATTCCATTGACCAGTCACATCAACATACATAATACTATTGACCAGTCACATCAACATACATAATACTATTGACCAGCTGCACCAATATTCATGGCGATATGCAGTGCGCAACACTTTAGCCCGCTACGAGATTTATGTTATAATTAAAACGATACTAAGACGCGGCAAAAAAAAAGCTAATCGACCAGGTGTCACTCAGAGACATTGATAACACGAGATGCAGCTCCGTATCTCCAAAATGAGGCTCTATCGAAGCAAGAAAAACTGGACACCGTAAAGGCCTTGGACTCGTATAATAAACTTGGCGATGTTCAATTCGTGATTAGAACCTCCTAGATTTGTAGACAGCATGGCACAGTCGCCGCCATGTCTGAGCTCAACGCTCCAACCAAGCTGGGGACACACCGCATTCCACCAAGACAGAACATGCGCTCTGGTAAGGTTTTTTTATTAATAAATTCAGCGGGAGGATCGTAGTGGGTGGCGCTGTTGAAGGGCAAACCCGCCACGCTGTCTGCTTAACATGAAGCCGAGTTCCGCAATTATGATATTGCAGGCAGGTGAACTATGCAGAAGAATTCGTTTTTGCAGGTGAACTATGCTGCCAGTTCAGAAGAATTCGTTTTATCGTGGCAAATGTTAAAATTGGAGAATAAATCTGCCATTTATTGCCACAGATATGATAATAAACACCACTCTAAGACAGACGGGAACCCAAGCCAATCGAAAAAAAAATCAAGTTGAGACGTAGTAGAAGAAAAGTAGCATCGTTCTACCCGCATGAGGAGAGCATGGGATGAAGCGTCGTTAGGAGAGCTCGGATTGCCCAGACAATGGCCTGTAACTAATGCTATCTTGGGTACGGACATTAAATTATCCCCCTTAGAAACACGCACTCTCGGTGATGTCATTTGACCAGACAACATGAAATGCTACACACACAGCTGGCGAATCACGAGGCCATTGTACTAGCAAACCTATCAACTGCAGAGTGCGAAGGCGGCATACTGAGGTTGTCAGAATACCTACGCATACTGAGGCTGTCAGAATGCTTACGCATACTGAGGCTGTAAGAATGCTTACGCATAGTGAGGTTGTCAGAATACATACGCATACTGAGGTTGTCAGAATGCTTACGCATACTGAGGTTGTCAGAATGCTTACGCATACTGAGGTTGTCAGAATGCTTACGCATACTGAGGTTGTCAGAATGCTTACGCATACCAAGGTTGTCAGAATACTTACGCATACTGAGGTTGTCAGAATACTTACGCATACTGAGATTGTCAAAATGTTTACGCATACTGAGGTTGTCAAAATGTTTACGCATACCTACTGAGGTTGTCAGAATACTTACGCATACTGATGTTGTTAGTATACTTAATTAAGCATACTGAGGTTATTAGTATACTTATGCATACTGAGGTTGTCAGAATACTTACGCATACTGAGGCTGTAAGTATACTTACGCATAGGTACTGAGGTTGTTTGTATACTTACGCATACTGAGGTTGTCAGAATACTTGTAAAGAAAACAAAACATAGATAACAAGCTTTAATGTGAGCAAGTTTTGAGTTAACGCATCACCATGGGTCAATACACGCTAATGTTCTATAGGATATAGACAGAATTAATATAACGTTGCTGCATGACAAAAAAAAAACTCGAGCGTGCAATGGATTCGTCGAAACGGACGTAACCTCTTAAAGTTTCAAAAATCCAATAAAATTAACGGAATGATAGCAGCAAAAACTTGAAATGACCCACCGAAAGACATTCGATCAAGTTAAATTTATTTGTTAAAAGATTCAAACTCATTTTGTAAATTACTGCCAAAACATGATTTTGAAAGGCTACCGATACTCGTCAATCAGGGGTTACAATCAAGGTAAGGTACAATCTGGTACTTAAATTTAAATTAGACTACGAAAACTCGGTAATTTTTCTGGTGCTAGCAGATGTTCGAGCCCACAATGTTTTTCTATAATCCAATGAGCTCGCGTACAAATGCATAGCTGATCAATAATCATGACGCATATAAAAGTACTGTAATTGAGCCCAAACGCGCGCCCGAGACCACACAATTAAGAACAGCGCCGTATCAAAACAGGCAAGGCGAGGAAATATATTAGCTCTTCGTCTGCTGGTGCAAACTCCCGTCTACGGGTATTTAGGTACGAATAAAACAGATGACGATTAATGCATCGGTGAACAGAGGGTTAATCATTGGTCTACTGATGGCAATTCAGTTTAGTAGACATTTATATAGGAATTACATTGACGACGATAATTGTATTGGTTGACAGATAGTTACCGTTGTCTAGTGATGGTAACTCGCAACCAGGTGCTTAGATCCGAATAGCATTGGCTACGATCAATGTTCAGGTTGACAAACCATTTAGGGTTTGAACGGCAAAGAAAATGGAGAGTGTACTTCAAGGTTTACGTTAAGAAAGTAGCAGATGCCTCAATAATATTAAACAACTGAGCCTATTATTCTGTGCATATCCAACGCAATAAATAAATTGCCGGGGCAAGATTCGAACGACAATATTAAAATAATTCAACCATCCTAGCCCACAGGAATTATTTGTGAGATTAATTTCTCTAACTAAACAGAGCAATTGTTTCAACCAATATTAACAGTAGCACAGGTTCCCGGCGGGGGACATCAGTGATGAAGAGTGTAAGGTGAGGTACACTTTGACTATTACATAAGAGATACTGCAGGTTGAGAATTGCTTGTGCGCAGCTCTCGACTTCGAGGGTCACACACAACATGGGAATCTTAGAACTTCTAGCGAGTTCCTGTGAATGAACTTATAGAGCTGTGGTTCCCAAACTTTTTCAGGCTGGCGCCCCCCTTGGCTCCCCAGTGAATCTATAGCGCCCCCGCTGACAGACACATATAAAAACAAACGCCTCTTTCTTGATATTTAGTATGCTGCAATTTTTAAAGAGAAAGGTTAAACAGAGATCTTTCCAAAGGCTCCCACAGATCTTTCCATCGCCCCCAGGGGGGCGATATCGCCCACTTTGGGAACCACTGTAATATAAAGCGTATTAGGAAGACGCGATTACAAGCAGTTAAATACTACTGCAATTACGGTAGAAATTCTTAGAAGTAGGTCTTGCACCAGCACAATGAGCAAATGCCATATAATTCGTTTTGCAGTTATTAAAAAACTGGTAATTTCCTATATGGATTCCTTAAATGCATTAGTGACAAGCCGTCGAACATTTGTGATTTCATAAACTTGGAAAATGCATGAAAATCATTGTAAAGAAAATTCGGACGACGATTTGCATTCAAACATATTTTATCAAGTATAAATAGTGATATCCGAGCACTATCGTGCAGAATAATCTCCATTTTCAAAGAGACTCCAGTTATAAAGATTAATGAATAACTGCTTGAGATACTAACGATCCAGGGGCGAGGCTGCCCATTCATGAAGTTGATATATGTCCGCGCTACAGAAGAAACCTGATCACTTTTGTCATTGAGCCAGCAGTACCACTGCAGTCAGACTGCATAGACTAGTGCATATTTCCGTGCGACAAAAAAAAAAAAAACAGAATAGGCAGGCGTCTGGAGCTGGTGTCGAGATCAAACGTCAAGTTAGTGTAGCCTAATAAAGACCAGCATTCAACGGAGTGCGAAGGTCCCTGAATGGTGGGAGGCCAATGGAAAAACACAATCAATGCGAGAGAAACATGCATTTAACGTGTGCTTGAAGACTATTGATGCTTTACCTCGAAAATGACACAAAATTATACGAATGTAACACAAATCGAAGCTTGAGCTGGCCTCACATTATGCATAGTAAGAAATGTTCACCTGCAAATGTTAGCTGGCTACATCACGCGACAAGTTTCAGTAAACGGAGCCGCGCGTTAGGACAAGCGAAGTCTCAGCCAGCGCGATCACAACCTGCAGATGAGGCTGGATGTTCTCAAGCAGGTTACCTAACACTGACAACACATCAAATGCATGCCTGATCATTGATTCATATCTTCAAGTTAATACTTAACGTGGATTACAGTAGTTTCTGAGCTGCAAAAGTCGACATACTTCGCTTTGAATAAAGATTTATTTATATGATACCTAACGCGAAGAGATAAAGTTCTTTCTTTCACAGTGCAAGTCAATTCATATTTTCGTGAGCATCCTTCAATCCATATCCTGGCGAATGCATCATTGTGGAACGTTTGATTTTAACTCGCCTCCCTTCCAGAATTATGGTTCAAATAATAACCCAGTTGTCCCAGTATAATAAACAACAGCGACACTGCCCGACCATCTAAGGAAGCCATTCATCATTAGGAGATGAAGCATAGAACTGAATATGAGCAGCCCATAACAATATAAGCACAGTTAGCTAAATGCTCACGTTCCCCACGACTAACTTCTTTAACTGAACAAATACGAGAGAATATAAATACGAGTACGTTAAAAAAAGCGAAAAATAAAATGCAAATGTGACTACAGCATATATAGAATGACAATTTAATATTTTGCGCTTGGAAATACACAATATACGCATAAATATCACTACGTCGAACTGTTTCACAAAATTTTCAAGTAGCTCGTACTTTTCAACGCGATTCTTGCGTAGCTTGTAATGAATATGCGGCAAATTCTTGTTGCGGCCGCCTCGTCTAATCTGAGGCAAGGAGGGAACGCTATAAGACCAGGACCGCCAGGAACGTGGTAAATAAAAATGTTATTCTTCTGAAGCGACTTTATGCGCATAGGCAACTGCTGAGATAGGGGCCATTTTTGCCCGCAAGTAAGTAGCCTCCAGATGATCCAATGTTACTTTGCAGCTAAAATAAAAGATTATCCTAATTTCCAAAAGGCATTCCATGGTAGTTACGTTACAACAGAGCAATTTCTCGCGCTTACACCGAGATTAAAATATCGAGAAGCGTAAGGAGATTGTCGGGCAACAGATTTCGATGAAAGAGGAGCACTGCCACTATATACACGTCTGTCTACCCGTCAACCAAGAAAAAGGTCGAGTCTGGCGGAAAAAACCAACATCGCTGTTGATTCTCTGCCGCCAACAATAGGCGCTGTGTTCGCAGCTGAGCAGAGGGATCCTCGCACCCTCGTTGATGACATTGTGGAAGTCGGCTTAACAGATCGAAGTGAGAGAAGTAACAAGTAACTAATACTGCTATCAGCAAGAAGCGAATAACTGCTGGCAGCAAGTAACATACTATCAGCAAGTAAATGAAAAAAGTTATGATCTTGACTACATAGAAAGAAAAGTAGGCAACAATTCTCCAGATAAATTGACCATAGGAAATGAGCGAGCAAGGGTAATAAAATCACCAAGGCCTATACCTTCCAAAAAAGTTAAGAGATCGTAAGTTCATCAGCCAATCATTGACGGCCTTTCAAGCCAAATCCACCAATCATAGACAAGAATAGAGCGTAAGTGTTTACGTTCTCTTAGCGAGTTTTGAAAGTATGGCCCCAGGTAACGAGCAAGCATCTCCAAGTAGGAGCTTAAAACTGCGGAAGTCTCATTTAGATTGAAGTAATAACGTATTTATTAAAATGCGTTTATCTGATTAAAATTTATTCCTAACTACTTAAATTACGTAATAGAAGAGCAACAGCCCTCTTATTGTATTCGATCACATCCCTGGGTTCATTTATTCCGTCTCGTTCGGTAAGCCGATCAGAATTGTGGACCGATCCGTTGCCCGGACTTTTGCAAGCGACGCTATAGGCGAGTGGCAACATTCAGCTGATGTCAATTAAACGAATAATCCCATTTTATAATCCTCAACTGTAATAAATCATAGCAGGGAACAATGCCTGAACCTGTTCCGCCTATAGAACATGCAATTTTCTCGCCTTCCCTATAGACCTGACAGTGGTGATACTTTCAAAACTCGCTAAGTGAGCGTAAGTACTTACGCTCTATTTTCTTGTCTATGATTGGTGGATTTTGCTTGAAAGACCGTCAATGATTGGCTGATGAACTTACGATCTCTTAACTTTTCTTGAAAGTATAGGCCCTGCAATATGATCTGCGCACTTACCTTCCAAATACAGGGGTGCCGCTATGCCACAAATGCAACACTCGAGGGCGGTTCGTTTTAATCGATGTACATCTCACATAACTACACTAAAAAGATCACTGTTAATGCTATAGTACATCAGTGTAGATTTCACTAGAAAGCAAAAGATTCCCAGAAAATTGCTTAACGCGTTGACTACGTATTGGTACATATGCGTACCACGAAATGTATTTCTCCAGGAAGTAGTGGTACATAATTCAAGTTGCCTAAAATCGGCCAAATCCGAGAACAAAAAAGGCCGATAATTCAATGTATACCAGTTTATTTGTAGGTTCCGCTATAAAAATTCCATTTATTTTCTTTTTGCAGTATTTAAAATTTAATTAGGAAGTACCCCTGTCATAAATTTTAGCCGGCCAATGCAATTGAGAAAAACTAAATCACGGAATTTGTCCGGAAAAAATGACCGTATATGGCAACCCTGCTTAAAAAAGATGAAGCAATCGTAGTCAACGTGTTAAGTGCTCAAGTTATCAGGATCCGCGGGCTAGGAACTAATCAATATTTCAAGACTGCATGCTTCTGTGCTGCGCAATAGCTGTACAATGTACATACGATTGTGATCTCGTAGGCTTGCAGGGTGCGTCCCACAACTCACCTGATGAGGGAAATGGGAGAGATTAGATACTGATATATTCATATTATTTGGCTTACATCAATATTTCTATATTGATAGAAGCCAGTACATACTTACCACTTTAGGGTGATGAAACTACGCCGGGAAAAGTAAAAAAATAGAATCGATAATAAATGAAAATTTGTAGGCATATCTAGTAAGAAACGCAGGCAAATTAACATATGAACATTGGAATGATAAATCATATTCGCACCAAGAGTGCGAAAAGACCAATACGAAGTATGGGTAGAGACAGCCAGACTGTCTCCGACACTCTATTAGAATAGAATAGAAGTGTCGGCACTGAAGAAATAGGCCCATGGCCTGCTGCCGAGCCTATTTTATATTTTGTTTACATGGCCTGTTGTTCGGCGTCTTCTTCAGTAATAGTATAACTATTATAGCTGTTGTCAACAAGAAGCCTGCTGAATATACAATGACAGAGGACGGCAAGTTATTCTGAAGACGCACCAGACTGGGTGCAGTACAAGATCAGTTCATCAATTGAGCAGGGGCCATACTTTCAAAACTCGCTAAGTGAACGTAAGTACTTACGTTCTATTTTCTTGTCTATGATTGGCGGCTTTTGCTTGAAAGGACGTCAATGATTGGCTGATGAACTTACGATCTCTTAACTTTTTTTGAAAGTATGGGCCCAGGTATTCAGCAGGAGATGCGGTCAGCAGCTTCCACACGAGGAGAATAGGGCTAGGGTTTGAGCATATACGCGGTAACCGCCACAGCTGCGAGGCACTGTAAATACTGATGCATAATTTCTTTGGATTATGTCGTTGGCTGTGAGTTAGGATTCTCTCGATCTATACGATGGCATGGACTTGTCTGAACCTGAAATTGCTAAAAACTAAAAAATATTGATTTCTTCAGTCTATATGAATTTTTTTAGCTTAATATTCACAGATAACCAAGCCATGCGCATGGGAAATCCGAATTATAATTTTCCGAATTCTTTCTGATTAAAAAACACATCAGAATGGAAGATTTGGCTCACGTACGGCCAGCCAAGTTTGTTGAACAGGAAGAACAAATGTAAAGAACTAGCGTCTTAACGGATTATCTCGAACTAACCTCTATTCATGTTGGACATTGAATCCACCAAAGTGTTTATATATAGTATCTTCAAGAAGCTTAAGTTACACTTTTCTCCCATGGCTGAACAGCGAACAGAAAAAAATGAGTAAGTTTCAGGCCCTTCGTCCAAAAATGTCCCCAACACGCGGAAGACATTGCGTTCTGATCGTAACTCCGCACTGGGCACTTTAATTGGCTTGTCATGTGACGGAATATCGCTTCTGAATACCGACAATGACGGAACATCGGTGAGGCCTCAGCAGCCTTCATGCGCCCAACATCGACAACGAAGTGAAATCAACGAGAACTAATTTCTAGGTAGCAGTTTGAGAAAGTTTGAAAATCCTCTAGTAAAAAGAACTGGATCAGAAAAAGTGAAATGATAATTTTTAGAACCTATTCGTACCAAATAAAAACGACGCAACGCATGCATGGAGAAATTAGATTACGATAATCACATTTGATTTGTGAAATTTTCAACATGAAACAATTATATACCGCATACATTCAGTTGGACCGTAAGTTTAGTAGTGTTAGTTTCAGCATAGGTTCAAAATACAACTACAGACTAATAAAATACAAATAACGTGCGAATACGCTTGCATTTGGCCACTATAAAGAAGTTCGACAATTCACAGAAACTTTAACAAACGTCACGGTGAAAATGCAAAGGAAATAGAATAGTGGCTATAATTTGATGTCGAGGTCGAAATTTGGTAAGGCCAAAGAAGTCTGTAAAGTCACTGAACAAGCTAATGATATCTTTCCTATTCGAGTTATTGAAAAAGTCACAATAACAATAGTCGCGAGTTATTGAAAAAGTCACAATATTCGAGTTATTGAAAAGTCACAAAGCAAAGTTCTAAACGGAAATTTTCGTTCAGCAGTACGATTAGCCTCGCAGCGCACATTGATTTCTTAATTAAGTCTAGAAGATTTCTAAGTCTAGATGAGTTTCGCGCACAATCCAGCTGTTTCGTTTTGGAGTTATTAGCCAACTGTGATGACTGTGTGCTCTCTAGTTTCATGGGTAAACGTTAACGCAATAGGTTGACAACATCTTTCGTGTTGAATAGAGCATTTTTGATACGAACCTCGTGCAGTAGTGTTATTAACATCCATAAATCGCGATCAGAACTTGGTAGCCACGAGCGTCATCAGTGCAGACGCTTACCAATGATGAATTCGATCAAAATAAGAAAAACGGCAAGAGAAATAAGCCAACAGTTGCGCCTCGACAACGTTTGCAAGTGCATGACTCTCAACACTAGCATCTAGACAGGTGTAGTTGCAAGAGAAATAAGCCAACAGTTGCGCCTCGACGTTAGCAATTTCACGACTCTCAACACCAGTATCTAGACAGGTGTAGTTGCAAGAGAAATAAGCCAACAGTTGCGCCTCGACGTTTGCAATTTCATGACTCTCGACACCTGTATCTAGACAGGTGTAGTTGCAAGAGAAATATGCCAACAGTTGCGCCTCGACGTTTGCAAGTGCATGACTCTCGACACCTGTATCTAGACAGGTGTAGTTGCAAGAGAAATATGCCAACAGTTGCGACTCGACGTTAGCAAGTGCATGACTCTCGACACCAGCATCTAGGCAGGTGTAGTCGCAATATCGTGATTATTTCAGAGCACCCAGCGTAATGAAGGTGATGGAGGTGACCAGCGTGGACGAACGCGTCTCATGGAGCAAGAAAAGAAGAAATGCGGCCTCGAATTGCCTCGTTACCTTGACCCTGACATGCACACCTGTGCGCCACACTCGACCAGCGAGCGCGCCTTCCACGGCCAACCATCTGCCGGGCACTGGGCATGTATCTTGCTAATGAGCTTATCAACACAGCCATCGCAATGCTAAGATCAAAACTGGCCTTCATGCATCGCCAAGAAGCTCAATGCTATCGCGATGTAGTGATTGTTGTCACTCCGAATAGTGAATAAAGGCGACACTAAGAAGTGGTGTAGGGATTATAATAAAGTCAGGGAACCGTCTAAGATCGGACAGTAAATATGAAGCACAGAGGAGTGAGTTTTAAGGAAGTTCAATTAATTTCTACATTGCATTATAATGCCACAGACTTCGGGCCTAGCAAACACGAACCTGATGAGCGAGGCCGCGAGTAAACAGAGATGAAAGTACGAGTGTGGTGATGTGCAGGACACAGAACGTGTAGTGATGGTTGGATTGAAATTACCAGGTAATTTCATGACATTAATATAGTAAAGCCGGCGAACTGGAACAGCTCAAGAGCAAACTGAGCAGCTGTGGAGAAAACTTACACCGTTGGGATAAACTGAAACAGCTGGGAAGAAAACGTAAAACGCTGAGAAACAGACTGAAACAGCTGGGAAGAAAACGTAAAACGCTGAGAAACAAACTGAAACAGCTGAGAAGATAACGTAAAACGCTATGGAACAAACTGAAACAGCTGGGAAGAAAACGTAAAACGCTGAGAAACAAACTGAAACAGCTGGGAAGAAACGTAAAACGCTGATTAACAAACAGAACATGCAGAAAGCTGACTGTAACATCTGGAGCCCATGCGAGTCCAGTGAAGGTTGTCGCAAGCTCTGCGGCCTGGAACATGCGAGCAGCGTATAATACAGGAGGCTCAGGTCTCCAGAGCCATGTTTGCTCTCCCTGACGCATGACACTTCCAGATACAGATATATTCATTATTTAATGAATGCTAGTCACGCACTTAATGTCAGCAATATTTTCCAGTTGCAATTATTACCTGCATGCTATGTAGGTCGACATCAAAACGATCGAAACATTGTTTAATAATAGAATAAATTCTAGTATCTAGTTTAAGCTATTTTAAGTTGGTTCTAGTGAGAAAAGAACCCTTGAAAGGAATAACAGATAGCATTGGCAGCTTAATTTCTAAGTACCAAAGTGCAAGCAACAAAATGGCCTTGTTTCTGATAAAAAAATGTCGATGAGAGAGAGAGAGAGAGAGGGCGAACCCCATGCCGGAAGCTGCACAGCGCTAAGCAATAAGAAGAAAGTGTGGGCAGAGCACACATGAGGGAACACTTACACACACACATACGCAGTGACACACGCACACATATGCAGTGATACTTTCATCAGGGTCATGGGCGGGTTGGTATAGAAACACTTTCACGCAGTGACACTTTCATCAGGACCCTTAAGGCCCTGACTGAAAGCCGTGCGAAGTCTAAGAGCGAGGTTTTCGCGACCATCGTGTAAAATCCTTGATCTGTCCGAAGCTCAGCCTGTCGCTACCCTCGAGCTTGTACTCTTTGTAATATGATATCCTAGCCAGACCCTTTCTCGCGGTCACTGGTCGCTTTCAGGTGGCCGAGGAAGGCCAACGGTCGGCTATAACTAATTGGACTAGGCCGACCACTGGCCACGTATTATTCTTCGCCCCTCATTGACTTCGCCTTTACCATGCCACCTGTCGTGAACTGACAGTTCAGTAATTTACGACGTCTCTTTCCCCTCATGTATTCCACAACGCCTCCATTTGAGCAGCTAGTATGCGGGATTTTCCCTCCGCGTATCAGCAGGCTCGATCATAACTATTTTTCGGTCGAAAATATCTACAACAAAGAGGCTGATCAAGGAATGCCGAGTATACCATTCAATGGAGAATAAAAATTACAACCCTTTTATATCTCGAAAAAAGTAAAAAAGTCGCAGACTTGATGAACAATAATATTCAAAGTTGCTTGAAATTTCCTCTCATTAAAACTGTTTTAATACAAAGTTTACATATTTTTTGTTACTGATCACCGTTTATAAATAAATAGATGGGTAAGCATGGAAAAATCCATATCGCCATCTCATTTGCGAGTGGAGTAAAGTCTATCCTAATTAGTGAAGAAACGCATAGGGAAGAGCTAAGCCTGTTAGAAGCCTTGCGACCTTCAACCAGGGCCTTAATTGGGCGAATCGATGCTCACCAAGCAAATTTCGGTGCCATTGAAGAACCAGAAGATTTTCTCAGCAGTTAACAACGTATATTCTTGAAGGCTCGAATCACTGATGCCATGTATCGTCCTAAAATATGACGAAATCATCCTAGAGCGCTGGAATTTTTCAATATCGTTAATACGGCACAGTTTACCGAGATGAAAAATTTGACGATGAAGGCTCGAATCACTAATGGCATGTAACATCCTAAAATATGACGAAATCATCCTAGAGCGCGGGAATTTTCTAACAGTATTAACACGGTACAGTTTTGCGAGATGAAAATACCCGTGGTAATTGAGTGTACGGTTTTCGGTAACAATTGGAATCGTGCGAGTGCATTCGCAGCTCAATGATCGGAGCTGTGAGCGTGACCAGGTCGTCGCTCACTGGGGCTCAAGCGATGGCATCAGCTTCATATATTAAATAACTTACTAAAGCTTTGTTGATAAGTGCATCTCATTTGTGGATCTGTTCGTGTTACAAGGTAACGTCATCTTCATTTAATTCCGTGCCATCAATAATCCAAGTGAGTCGTGCTATGCAAATGAGAGGCTTTTGAATATACTCCAGAAATTTTATATTGAAATAGGCAACGGCGTGATGGAGTACAAGGAGCCAAACGATATGCGTATAGACCTATAAGAGTTGAACTCTAGTCAACGCAGGCTGGCTTCAAGTATACTTCGTGACTGAAGGAAGATTACTAACGCTTCTGCGTGAAAGAATATGAATCTGAATTAAAACTTTAAACCAATAGCCATGATGCAAGTAATAATTGATTATGCACCAATTTGCAATAAGATCAATATATGGCCACTCGAGAACACGACGGCCGAATATACCTTCGTTCGCTTGCAAATCAACACTGCAGGAATATAGCAAAATGGTATTTTGAGGGTATTTTTAGCTAGCAAGCGCATGAAATTGTATTGTAAATATTGTAATAATGCCAACATCATATTTCCTTACTAACGAACTATTTTCATAAGCAATATTACTAAAATTTCATCAAATAATATCTCAACTTCCCTTCATTGCATGGGAAGAAGACGATATTGTCTCTAACGTTGATGTGCGCGACAAAATTCTAAACAACGACCACTCTTACATTAAAGACATATAGATGCAGTCGAGTCTTCGCTTTTATATAATGGCAATAATTTTCATACATTGCGAAAAAATTCTAGTCGAACTAAAATTTGCCCATGGAATGGTAGCTAATTAAATTCAAGTTAGGGTATTTTTTCTTTAACATAAGGACACCAACGATACCTTGTAAATAAATGACGCTTTCATCAAGCTTACATAATAACGAGTCAGCAGGTAGAATACAAGACTGATTCGTGTGATGTATCACATTGGACTCGAGAGTTGACCACAAGGAGCCACAAAGATCAACTTCTTCATTAGCCACATGACATATTAATTAGAAACCGAAGAAAAAGCCGGCAGCAGGCCTCAAGTTAAGTAGGAAGTTGTATAGTATGGCAGCATTGGTCATTGTATACGTCAACACAATGTCTATATCTTGACGCATGAAACATGACGGCATCAGCAGGAGACGCCAGAACCTGTCGAGCTCAAGATTAACTCAAGAAATTAATGATTAAGTGCTACTTACGATGTACCTTGAAGTTGCCGACGAAAGCGATCGAATTTCTATCTAAAGAAGAGATTTCGATTCAATTTTCAATTCGAGGCCAGGATAACTGTAGCTACTGAGTAGATGATTGGTAAAATATTGCTTAAATAAAAAATAAATATTTATGATATTCTGTGATTTATCAACGCGATCGAGAATAAGTTGCCGATTTTAGAATACTTACAGACGGGACGAAGTAATCATTCGAGTAAGGATTTTCCTGTATAGCAACAGCGTTACCCTTTCGTTCTCTGATGAACATTTGGGCAAGATGCACACGGCCACGAGCTCTATAGCATCCACGTAAGGTGTGGACATCGTTCAGGAGATTGAGATGGGATAAGCTTGGATACCGAGGCAGGTGCCAGGTTACAAAGCGTCGCCGCCAACACCACAGCGAAGCCATAACGGCTAACGTGTTCACGCCATATGTAGAGCAACGAAAGCGTGAATTAACCAGAACAGCGTCACTTTCCCTTCGACGCGTGCAAAATGACAGCTGCTAGGGCGGGTACAAAAAAAAATTGCAAGCTTAGCATGTGAATCACTAAATCAGTAATTCTGAAAAAATATAAAATGTAACGAAATCGTTGAAGTCCTTAACTGAACTTTAAAAATCACAGTTGTAAGATTCAGCACACACTGAGTAATAACACACGACACATTAGCAGGTGAAAAACATGAAAGGATATTCAACTATGTTTAATAACAAAGTTTGAATGAATTTCGATGACGATTTTCACGTTCGAAGAGCTACTCATCATAACCGATCGTAGAAGATAGAGGGATCAAGTTCATTGATAAATGTAGGAAGACAACAGAGGTACTTCACTATAAACAGGCTATCAAAGCTACCAACTATAATCGAAAATGTTACATAGATGAATCAAGTTCATTGGTTAATATAGGAAGACAACAGCAGACACTGCGTCAATGTAGCTAGGAGAACCACAAACTATCACCTAACATGGTGCACTCAGGAATCAAGTTAATTGATTAATATAGGAAGCGAACAGCAGACACTGCGTCAATGAAGCTATAGGAGAACTACAAACTATCACAAAACATGGTGCATTCAGGAGTCAAGTTCATTGAGATAAACGAGGGCGTCGCGCGCCCGTTTCTGGGCCTATACTTTCAAAAAAAGTTAAGAGATCGTAAGTTCATCAGCCAAAAATTGACGGTCTTTCAAGCAAAATCCACCAATTATAGACAAGAAAATAGAGCGTAAGTTCTATTCTATAAGTTCTATTTTTATTTTATTTTTGTAAGTTCTATTCTATCAGTTCAAAACGTTCACTTAGCGAATTTTTGAAAGTATTGCCCCTGGTCAGCGAGTCAGAGTGGGGCGCGGCCGGAAGACGAAGGCGCTTAGGATCAGCAGGGCCCATACTTTCAAAAAAAGTTAAGAGATCGTAAGTTCATCAGCCAATCATTGACGGCCTTTCAAGCAAAATCCACCAATCACAGGCAAGAAAAAAGAGCGTAAGTACTTACGTTCACTTTGCAAGTTTTGAAAGTAAGGCTCCAGGACGCGATGGTCAGCAAGTGTACGCACGGTGGCAATATTTACTCTTTAAATTATTTTTACCAAATATTATGCATATCGCACTACCTATGCAATCAGCATCTCTACACTTGGGTGTACAACGAAAATATCTGAACTATTCAATGATCAACTCAAAGCAGTAAAATGCTGCGTTTTTTTATTGCTAGTCAAGGTTGTAATTATAAATTCCACGGAACAACATGAAATTCAACGCAATATCAATCGTCTTCAACTCACTGCAGCACTACTTTTTGTTATACATTACCTGCAAGTCCCAAGAACACAATCGCATGAATACATTGCCTTTAAAGCTACGAGACTTATAATAATCTTGGATGTAATTGTAATTGTATGGAGTTATCATCTTACGCAGAAGCGAACGCATTATTAATTTGTGGATAAGCAGAGACGACTCGTATAGACTTTCACTGCCCAAGACAGCCTCATGTTTGGTCCGTGGCCCTGACGTGAGGCGTCGTCATTTACAGCGCACGCGTCACATTTTTAAGTAAAATCGTCTACATATTCTACTATTCTACGTCGTCATTTACAGCGCACGCGTCACATTTTTAAGTAAAATCGTCTTCATATTCGACATGTTTTCGCTGTAGCAACAACGAGCGGTCAAACTTCAGTGACACAAATACTTCAGGCCTATCGAGCGGCGTCTGACAGCTTTAAAGATATAACTCGCACTTTACTAATTAGTCAAGTTCAAGTTCATGTACAAGAAAGGATTAATGAGAAGTTGTCATCTCGAAAGCATGCGACGCATGCACCATCTACGGACATCCATAAATAAAAAGTTTGGCGATTATCAGGAAATTAGTCTGGACTGGGCTAGATAGCAGAGGAATCAGTCAAAGCGATATGTTAAAAAAATAACAGTCAAACTGATATGTTAAAAAAAAGAACGCAAGTCAAATAAACTCGTTGCTAAGAATTCGTTATGTGAATAAGGGCAGTGCAACTCAAGGCTAATTGATTGTCGACAAGATCCTTCAATTAATAAGCAATGTGAATGACGAATATAAAATTTGTTGAGGAAGAGGATGGCACGCTGTTACAAACAGCATTTGTACGTTTGAGCTCGAAAGAAAATAAAAGTCAAGTATAGTAAATAGATTCTACCTATAACAACTGGCGTAAGTCTCGTAATAATTATAATGCTAGAAGTTTTTTAAGTGTTGTTCGTTTCAAGTCATCGTGTGCGCTTCAAAGGTTCCAGTAAACTAGATAGAGATTAACTTGTGAAGTTGACTTGGCTTTAGTTTGAGTTGAGGATTGGGGCCAGTCTGAGGAAGAAGTTGTGCACGATTTGTAACAGTGGAACGGGAGCTCAAAGCTATAATGGGACAAATTCGTCAAGTCCTTGAATTGCTCAAGACATAAGCCAAATGTTGCAACAATATGGGTGGGAGTTGTTAGTAAAATTTATATTGATTGCGAAATTAAATAACATATCTTCGTTATTTTCGAAAAGCTCGATCCGAGGTGGAAACGAAAATTAGATGCAAGCAGTGGCTCACCGTGGTCGCGGTATAGATGGCCAGTCCAACGGCGTTGATAGCTAATGATTTGGTCGTTGAATTGACGACTATTACCGATATACATTTCTAATACACAGTGGTTGGCTGAAATATTGATGGGAGATGATTCGCAAGAAAAGCCTCTCGAAATTTGCATCGAAATGACACTCGCGCACCCGGTCCTGAGCGCTTCATGCAGGGTTCGTCCGACACAATTATTGTTCGACATATTTCGTCCGACCGTTCATCCGACATAATTATTGTTCGACATATTTCGTCCGACCTTTCATCCGACATAATTATTGTTCGACATATTTCGTCCGACCGTTCGTCCGACATAATTATTGTTCGACATATTTCGTNCTTACGTCTGTCTCTTATACACATCTAGATGTGTATAAGAGACAGGTCGTAGCCACTAGCAGGACACGACCGTCTATTTATGATCGAGCTCCTCAGCAAATATTAAATGTAGTTATGGTGTGGAATGTGTCTGCAGTAACTTTTAATGGTGTGCATTAGCAGGGCATTAAGAAAATCAAAATAAGTAACGATTTACCAAACACTTTCGTTGTACAAACCTGACTGGAAAAAACACGAACCAGTGTTGCACGCGTGAACCCGCAAAACGGTCATTGGCTACAAAGGCAACAAATATAAAGGCATAATACACAATAGTGTATTATGCCTTTACATTTGTGTATTATGCCACAATAGTGTTTGGTAGTTAATTATTCTCACGTACGACTCCAATAAGGAAAAAAATAGGCACTGCGACCAGCACAAATCGCAAGTAGAGGTGCCGGAAAGTAGAGATCTTGAAGATCAAACTTCCGAGAGGCAGCGGCGGTAAACAAACTTGAGAGCGAACCACAAGGGGGGACTGTTGTGCAACGAGCGTGGTGAAGTGCACGTCCATAGGCAGCACCTCACCATGGCAGCACCTCACCACGGCAGCACCTCACCACGGCAGCACCTCACCACGGCAGCACCTCACCACGGGCTACACTACACTTGTGAAGTGCCCGCCCCTCGCTGCACCACGGCAGCACCTCACCACGAGCTACACTACACTTGTGAAGTACGCGCCCCTCGCTGCACCTCGAGCTACGCAACAAAACAAATCCTAATTGGAAATGTTCGCCGGTTTATCGACAATGTTCAATGTTTAACGATGAGCCTGCGGCGCATGAAGGGAAGGACGCAACATGCTTAGAGTGAAGGATTCATCATGACTGGAGTGAAAAAAATCAACATAATTGGAGTGATGGACGCAACATGCTTAGATTGAAGGAATCAACATAACTGGAGTAAAGGATATAAGATGATGGTCTGAAGGATTAAACATACATGGAAGGATGGATTCGCCATGTTGTGAGTGAGGGAATCAGCATTCTTGAAGTGAAGGAATCAATATGCTGGATTGAAGGATGCAACATGTATGGAGTGACGGAGGTGCTCAACAGGAACGTCTCAGATGTAGCATATCCTGGGCCTATACTTTCAAAAAAAGTTAAGAGATCGTAAGTTCATCAGCCAATCATTGACGGCCTTTCAAGCCAAATCCACCAATCATAGACA